>NC_058130.1:109752355-109964648 GCF_016433145.1 Gracilinanus agilis
CTTTCTTTCTTTCTTTCTTTCTTTCTTTCTTTCTTTCTTTCTTTCTTCCTATCCATCCATCTATTATCTATCTATCATTTTTTGCTGGGGAAGATAAAAATAGAAACTCAACCCAATATCTGGCTTTGTATCATCTGCACACACCACTGTCTTTCCTTTTTGGAAAGAGGATGTCCTAATGGTTTGTATATTATTCAGCAAATACTATCGTTAGTGCAAGATAATTAATATATGAGTCTCTGTTCCTTGATATTCCAAATCTTACTACCATAATATATATCTTAATTCTTTCCATTCCTTGATTTTCCCAGGGTAAGGGAGAAATTGGGGGAAGTTTAGGTTACAGTGAATGTATTTGGTGAGGGTGGGCAGAGAGGGAGGCAGACCCAGTATGGATCTTTTCAACTGAAATCCTGTTCACAGGCAGTTGACCTTGCAGCTATTTACCTAGGATCACTAGCTGGGTGTTTTCGGTCACTTCTCCATGAAGATTGACTGCCCTGCAGGAGTAGAGCCCCTGATCAGAAAAGGAGACATTTGTAATCCACAGGGAGCCATCTTGCAGGTGGTGAAGGGGAGCCAGTTTGCTTTTATTCCTGAACCAAGTGACTTCTACTTCAGGCACACCTAGGAAGAAAAAAATAAACTCATGAACACAAAATGCAGAGCAGGTGAACAAGGAGGCATTCAGAGTCAAGAAGCCAGAGAGATCCTGAACTTGATACTCCAGTGCCTGTACAAGGTCAAACCTTTAACCTGGTTATACCTTTAATAATTCAGGATGCCCTTAACTTCTCACTTGTTTCCTAATTCTTAAGCACTGGTACATATGTATTTCAACAAAGAACTAAGGGGGAACCACTTAATTATGAGGATATTGAAGTGGAAGGTTAGGTTTCTATCCGTACAATATATTCTTTTTTTTATATCATTACCTTGTGTCTTAGAATTAATACTAAGTATTGCTTCCAAGGCAGAAGAGTGGTAAAGGCTAGGCAATTGGGGCTAAGTGACTTATCTAGATTCATACAGCTAGGAAGTATCTGAGGTCAAATCTGAATCCAGAGCCTCTTGTCTCTAGGTCTACCTCTCTATCCACTAAGCCGTCTAGCTGTCTGTAATTATATATAATATAACATAAATATAGTCTCTCTCTCTGACATCCAGTTTTTGCTTTTAATGTAAAAGTTCTTATGGGGGAAGGGTCTGTTTTCTGGACTTCTACTAAAGTGGGTAGCTACCACTAGACATAGGGGGTTATAATCAAGGGTATGCTGCCAAACTGTCTACTAATTTTCTAAAAATGTATTAACAACCTACTTCAAAATAAAACAACTCTTACATTCTGTCTTAGAATCAATAGTGTGTATGGGTTCCAAGGCAGAAGAGTGGTAAGGGCTAGGTAGTAGGGATTAAGTGACTTATCTAAGGTAAAAAAGCTGGGAGATATCTTAGGTTAGATTTGAACGTAGGAACCCTATTTCTAGGCCTGGATCTCAATCCACTGAAACACCTAGCTGCCCCACTCACCACCTACTTTTAAATTTGATTTCCACCATTAACATTTTCCCCATCACTTTCATAAGTCAAAACAATAAAAAAATGAAGCACTTTATTGTAGTGTTCACCAAATTCCAAGGAGTAAATGCTTTCACAGTGAAAATTTAAGAATGGGTTTTCCTGAGCTGGTATGAGCTGCCTCCAGCACACAATGGGTATAATATTATAATGAAGTGGCTGGCCAGGGGTTGACTGAAAGCACCTTGAGTTCTTTGGAAGAAAAACTGTACAAATTAGAAAAATCAGTACTGTCAAACTTTCCCAGTCCTTGTGACATCAATGGGAAATACACTAGGAGCATTCATTCATCTTTTTTTTTTTTAGATCAAGGAGCAAATGTCTGTTGTACTATTCTAATAGTTTGAAATAGCAAATATGATGACCTCTCCTCTATCCCTGAAAAAGCCTTAAGCCTTAGGGGAATAGAGTTGATGTAGAATCAAGAACAAAACTTAGGGTTGTTGTTTTGTTTGTTTTTAGATTAGGTCTCCCTTTGCTACCCAGGATGGAGGTACAGGGGATACTCACTCAAGGGTCTAGTCCTGCTTTGGCACAAGAACTTTGACCTGCTGTGTCTGACTTGGGTTGATTTGTGACAATTTGAGTAATGTAATGCATTTTCCTCCCTCTCAGGGGCTTTCCAGATTAATGCTAAACTTAGTAAGGGCACCTGATTGTGTTAGCTCACGGCAGCTCCGAACTCCCAAGCACAAGAGATCTGTCAGCCCCAGAATCCCTGGTAGCTCAGATTACAGGTATACCCTACCATCTTCTCTCAGTCAGATGATGTCAATAGCCTCCCAATTGGTCCCCCAGTCTCAGGTCTTCCCCTTCTTCAGTATATCCTGCACATGGCTGTTAAAGTAATTTTTCTAAAGCACAGGTCTAACCTTGTCACTCCACTGCTAAAAACCAAAGCAAACCCTACCCCTGCAAACTCCAGGAATCACCCACTACCTTTAGGATGAGACACAAATTCCTCTGTCAGGCATTTTAAACCACCCACAACCTGTTTCCAATTAATCATTCTATTATACGTTACTACCCTCCCCCACTCTCTTACACACATTCTGTGATCCAGCCACACTAACTTTCTTGCACTTCACACATTTCCATCACCCAGGCTTCCCCCCATCACCCTTTCCCACCATGCTTGTCATACATCACCTCCTTCCCTCCACATCTCAGAATCCTTGGTGTCCTTCAAAGCTGGGCACAAGTACCATGAGTCCTTTCATGAAAGCTCCAGATACTTGTACTCCCCCTACCTCAATTACCTTGAATTTATTTTTTTGTAGATATTTTATGGGCTATATATCTTGTCTCCAATGAACGAAGGAGAATTCCATCTCCTGCCTCTATTACTTTGGTCAGGGGATTGCTACTTTATGTCTGGAATGTATTCCCTCTCTACACTTGCCTTGATAAATTTCTAGCTTCTTCCAAAGCACAGGTCAGGAGACACCAGCTAGGTGAGATTTTCTAGATCCATCCAGTTGGTGCTCTCTTCCACTTGAAATCATTTTGTACATATGGAGTGTTCACTATCTAGGTACATGTTAGGATCTAAGCTCTATGAGGGCAATGACTGTTTCATTTCCGCCTTTGTCTTCCCAGCATCAAATGTAGTATTTGGTACATGATAGATATTTAATAAATGTTGAATTGAACTGAATATGATACTGACTCCCTTTGCTTGCTTATTTATTGCCTTTCTTTAACAAATATTTATTGCTCCCTTTGGGGGCTAACTAATGACTTCTCCCTTTGTCCATTCTAAATTGGGTCCTTTCTGCTTAGACTCCCCAGTCTTGAGTTCCTTCTCAGACAATAACGTTTCTCTCTGTTTGGAGCTATTGCCTCATTACTTTGTGTGTGTTCATCCATTTTTCAGGCAGCTGCTCTTGATTTAGTCTATGTTTCCTTCCTCCACTTGGTGGTTTGTGGATGGGCAGTCCAAGTGTTTGGCACATCTGAGATCTCTCCTCTGATCACCTGGGCAAAAGATTGATTTGTTCTCTTCTTTTATTCTGCTGATGAATCATAATCGAATCAAAACCACCTGGAACCGGCATGCTGGCTGAAGAAGGGGGAATAGTCCCGAAAAGGGATGAGTAGTCTCAGTTTTCTAGAGTCTTCTCACATCAGTAGCTCACACAGATTTGCTATAATCAAATGGCTCCTGCTCCGATCTGAGAAGCCAGGCTGGTCCATCTCCACGTAGAGAAAAACAAGGGATTTTGAATGGGAGAACCTGCTTTTTCAGGTATCACCACTAGGGAGAGCAAGAGCATCACATGAATTTCCCAATAATGCTTTGCTCTTCAAAAGAACCCTTCCTGTGAAGCTCAAGATGTAATTCTAGTTTTTAGTTAAATTTTAAAAGAAAAACTTAATGCCAATTAGAATGACTGCAAAATATGCTGCAAACAAAGGTCCCTGGCCTTATTATCTCTGGTAAATATGAGGAAAAAAGAGGCCACAGACTGCTCCTCACCCCCTGAGCCATCTGTAGCCAATTCTTTTATTATACCCTGAATTGTCCTTTTCTACACATACTACATAGGTCTCCACTTAGGAAAGGGTCTGGACTTCCAGCTTTTATTCCCTGCGAGGAACTAATGACTTCTAGTGATTCACAACAAGAAAGCCTGCCTAAATGGTCCTTTAGTTCTATCCATAAATGCTTTTTGAATGAACAAATGACCTCAGCTTTCAACCTGCCTTCTCTTAGAGCATGGGGCCAATGCTGGCTCTCTTTGTGAAGGCATACTTGTTTTCATAGCAGTGCCCTCAAAGGCTCTAATCCCTTTCCCCATGTTCTTAATTTCAGATGGATCCCAAAGCTATAGATTCTAGATTTGTTAAATGACATGCCCTAACATTTATTTCTCATTATGGCAGACAGCATGGTTTGGCCACAAAGAGAAACAGATAAAGAATTAAACCAGCAGAGGTCACAGGCAGTTTGGTTTGATGAAAAGACTTGGAGTCAAAAAGTATGTTTGAATCCTGCCTCAGTCATTTGCTAGTTGTGTGACCTTGGACAAATCACAAACTTCTTTAAACCTCACTTTACTAATCTATAAAATGAGGATAATAATAACATCTTGTTCGTAGGGTTGCTGAGAAGACCAAATGAAACAATCAATTTCAAGTGCTTTACAGTGCCATTTAAATATGAGCTATATTAGATGAGGAGAACTCAGTACAGACTGGATATTAGCATCTCCTGGCTGACATCCATTCCTGAAAGTCCTAGGATTTAGAATTTGTAAGAAAATTTAGGGGTCATCTAGTTCAAATACCTCATTTTACGGGGCAGGGAACTGAGAATCAAAAATGGAAGTACCTGGTCAAACGTTTTGGTATACAGGTAAGAGCTGAGATTTAATTCTTTAATCCTGGGTCCTTTTAATTAACCTAATGGCTCTTTCCATCACACCATATTGCCTCATAGCTAATATTCTGTATATTTATTCACATTTTGCCCTTTGCCTGTTATTTTTCCTTCTCTATCACATCTATCTGTTGAAATCTGTCAAGACTCATCTCAAGTACCAGCTCTCCTATTAAAACTTCCCCAATCCCAAAAGTGATTTCTTCCTTTTAAGGACACTTATCATGTGGTGTTTGCATGTCTCTTATGTAAGTAGCAAATTCCACTGTGTGATAACTGTCTTAAGAGTATGTCTTATGTTGCCAATTAAACTGTATGCTTCTTGAGGACAGGCTTCATATCTTGCTTATCTTTACATATTTCCTCTGTACCTGGAAGAGTCTTCTGAACAAAAGCAGTGCTATATTGAATTTTTCTATTTCAATGAATAAAAGAATAACTGACCTGCATCACCTTATACCTGTTGCGCCCATCTGTAAAACATGGGCCATTTAGACCAACAATAGTGGATGGCATTTTAATGTTATACCATGGATTTTTGAATACTTTGGAGTGAAAAATTGGTATAACAGAAGAATTTAAAATCAGGAAACCTGGGTTGAAATTTAACTGTGTGACACTGGGCAAGTCACTTTCCCTCCTGAGGCTTCAGTTTCCTCATTTATAAAACAAAGAGGTTGGACTGGATTGTCTTTGAAGGTCCCTCCAGCTCTAATTCCTATTGTCTATTATTTTCTGCCTTGCTGCCCGCCTTCTCCGCCCTATCCGTAATATGGGACATTCCGTTGACTTAGCTGTTACAGATTATAAAATGGGTTGAAAACATCAGGAAGGAGGTGCTAAGTCAGTAGGTGAAATGGCTTTTATATTTTTTTAAAAAAAGGGAGAAATGGTTTGAAGCTGTCTCTGTAGTCATTCCACAAAAGACTTTCTGATTGTTTCTCATGTGGAGGAATGATCTGCTATGGCTTAGCAGCACCTGTCAGCACGTGGCCTCTATCCCGCCTCTTGGCAGTGGTGGCAACAGCAGCAGCAGCTCCTATTGAAGATAAATGCTACAGGAAATGGTTCTTTGATTTATTCATGAGCTCTTCTCTCTTGAAGGTTCTTATTTAAAGGGTTTTTTTTTCTACAGGAGCCAGAGCTGTACACTTTGACCCAAATACAGACTTCTGTCCTGAACTTTTGGAAATGGCGGTGCTGGCACGCACACCCGCTTTTGGTAAAGCATGATCTGAGCCATCAGCTTGAGTCAAAGAACAACCCTTAGGATGCCTTGTGGAACAATATCCAGCTGTTTTACTGCTGGCTTTGATGTGCCCCAGAGATAATCAGAACAAGAGAGTAGAAAAATATGAATAAGGAATCCCAGAATTCTGGGAGGTATGTCTTCTAGAAAGATGACCAAAATAGGTTTTGAAAGCTTTACTCTTACTCTCTTGTTTATCACAAGTGCCTTAAATATTGACCTTTTTGTATTTTGAAACATCCTTGCTATTTGACTGTATTTGTCTTTATATTGCCAATTGTAGCAGGGACTCACTTCTTCAAGGCTTTCCCTCTCCAGTGCATATCTTGTTATATGTTCAGTCAGAGATGTTTTGGGGATAGATATGAGGATATCACAACTACCACTACCTACGAAAGCTCTTTTATAGAATGTTAGTGCTTGAAGGGACCTGAGAGAATCACTTCATTTTGCAAATAATGGAAAAAAGCATAGAGAAGGGGAATGAGTTGCCCAAGTACAAAGATGATCGTAATAATTAATAAAGATAAATACATGGAAATTTGGAGATGGTGCAGGGTATTGTTGCATGTCATAAACATTTAGCACCATTCTGAATACCAGCAAGACATGACATGATGGCTTGAATATACATCAGAAATTCCCTACCTTTCAAGGACAAATCCCTATAGCGCAAATACAAACCTTAAAATATCCTGAGGAACTTGGCCAACATACTGTATTGGAACCAGACCATTATCACAGACTGAATTGTTGCCCACAATTCCATGGACATCACAATGATTCATAAAAACTTAAGAAGAATGTTTTTAATATATGTCACTATCTCAAATACTCATAATTTCCAAGCTTTATGGAATGAAAAGCTTTCAAAATATAGAAACCTGGCCAAGGAGATTAAGATCATGGGAGAACAGGATGAGGTACACATCATCCCCATTGTTCTGTCTGCTACTGGAGTTGTACTAAAGTTGTTTTCAGTGAGCCTACACAGGATAAGCTTATATCTCAATACTTTTATTCAACTGCAAAAAGCACGTATCTTATCCATTTGTATAGCAGTCCATAGAACACTGAATATTTAAAGAATAATAGCAGAGTTGTGACTTGTCCCAGGACTATTTTCATCTTACCCCCATTGAAAAATTGAGAAAATGAGATTATGATGACAATAATAATTATAATAACAATAATAATTCAGGATCAGGTGAATGCCACAAGAAACTTCAGAAGAGTTCTCTTTAAGGAGCCTAAATTGGTTGAACAAGGAGATTTTAAAATTGTGGTAGAAAATGTACAACATATGGGCAGGATATAAACAAGTTAGCATTTACCAGATACTTAGGAAGACATGGTCTAGAACAGTGATTCCCAAAGTGGGCGCCACCACCCCCTGGTGGGTGCTGCAGTGATCCAGGGGAGTGGTGATGGCCACAGGTACATTTGGGGGTGGTGAATAACTGTAAGGGGGCAGTGATAGTATGTGACAGGGGGCACTAAGTAATATTTTTTCTGGAAAGGGGGCAGTAGGCCAAAAGAGTTTGGGAACCACTGGTCTAGAATATACACAAGAAGTTCATGCTATCCCTCATAAATTAACAGCTGGGTAGCATAGTAGATAGTGCTAGATGTAAAAATCAAGCAGATTCCTCTTTCTGAGTTCAAATTTGGCCTTAGACACATACTGGCTATGTGACCCAGGACAAGTCACTTAACTCTGCCTCAGTTTCCTTATCTGTAAATGAGGGAAAAATGAGCTGGAGAAGGAAATGGAAAATCACCCCAGTTTCTTTGCCAAGGAAACCCTAAATAGGGTCATGAAGAGTTGGATACAACTGAAAAACAACTGAACAACAATAAAACTAACAGATGACCCATCTCTGTAAATTAAAAATATAAATCCCCTAAACTCTTGAGAATTCAGCACATAAACTCTGAAGGAACTATAGCTTCATTACAGACAGAACCATTGCTTGCATCCTCTTGGATATAATATAGATTCATACAAATTTGAGAATGATTTTTTCAAAAGATGCTGCCATACAAAATACTTCAAAACTATACCTAATAGAAAACTTTAAAATATAGAGGCATTTAAGATGAAATTGAAACCATGTAGCATGAGAGAGACATGCCATCATTTTTGCTGCTGGAATTGACCTTAAGATGTTTTATTAGTTGATTTTTAATTGATCGATTAGTTGCTGCACTATAGCTCTTCAGAGGAAACATACTGTGTTTAGGTTGTATTATTATTTTCAATACTGGCTGAAACATTTCTGCTTATATCCTTTCTATTTTCAGCATTGTTCTTCCAGTTAGCTTCATCACCTGAGGAACACTGGTATGAGACAAGTTTCTGGGATTCATGTCTGCTGGCTTGCTCGCTTACCATTCTCTCTCTAAGGTTTGGTCATCTTGTAGCCAATTGCTTTTGTCACAGCATATTATGATGTGACAGAAAGGATACAGGGGACCGGGAGAATGGAGCATAAAAATACCAGCAGCTTTCATTTATATTAGAAAGCAGACTACAGCCTGAAGCTATGACTCTTACAAGTTGTTTTCATGAGCTATGCTTTCCAGGCACTGCAATGGCTTTTACAACTAACAAAAAGGAAGCAAAATAATCTGTCTTGAATTTTTGCCCACTTCGATTCATATCATCTCAATAACATAATGCTTCCCCTTGTTGCTTAAAATGAACCAGTCTGATCACAAGGGCTTGGAAGAAGATATGATTAGTAAATTTAATTTGCATAGAACTACATAGAAAAGATATACTGTCACTCTCCTCCTTTAATCCCAGAGAGAATAAATGAGCTAACTGGACTGTGGCCTACCTGTCATGTCTTAGAGGCCATCTGAATGTTTTTTGTTTTGCTCATTAACACGTTGGCAATATTTCTGGAATCACACACTTGACCATCTAATTCCCTTGCCCTGATTAAGTAGGCACTTAAAAATTTTGGCTTTAACTCTGTTGTTGGCAGCAGACTACAGAAACATCTCAAGTAATTGTAGGTTCAAGTTTTCTATGGGTAAAGGGCCAATAAGAAATGAGAGAATATTTTCAGTTGCCTTATCACCACTGGCTTTCTCAAACTTGTCTTCTTACATATCCCAGTATACATCTGTTTTACTCTCTTAGTTTAGTCAGATTGTTCTTTTAATCACCCCCAGGATGAGCTCTTGTCATTCTTGGTTTCAGATCCACACCCAGATCTGTCTTTCATCTGCTAAACTCTCCAAAATAATACAAGGTCCAATGACTATAGAAAATAGCTAGTGGGAAACAGAAGAAAAAAATCCAGATTGGGTTTGAATCTCAGTGCTACCATTTACTTACCTTGGGAGTAAATGACCATTTTCTCTGAACCTCGGCTTCCTCATCTCAAAAGTGATAGAGTTGAACTAAATGATTTCTAAGGTTCTTTTTGGCTCAAATATTTTAGACCTGTAAGTACGGACCCAAAACAAGCAGTCTCTCTTGACATTTCATAAGCACCTAACAAAATGCAGTTCTACTGGAGGACATGAATCTAGACTGAGAGTAATTTTATCAGTGTCTTCATGATCCCAACTCTTGTAATGCCTCTCTCATGACATCAAAGTGACTCTGGTTTTTAAAGGTTTAATGCTATCTAGATAAGAACTAAGGGAGAGGGTCTTGACAAGGGGCATGAGGAAGGCTTTGTGAGTTGGAATTGGAGGGATGGGTAAAGATTCTTCAACTTGTAGCTAGGAGGATCTGGGCATTTTAGGCACAAGAAATTGGATGGGTATGAGGATCATCACTTTATCTCAGTGCATACAAAAGAGAAATTCCTAGGGGAAATATTCAGACCAGAATATTCCTAAGAGAGGATAATGAGTCACTTCTCACCTGCAACTTGGCAGCTAATTGTCACATTTACTCCCTGGATGGTTTTGATGACACTTCCCACATCAACTGTGACAGCAGGCAAATCTGTATTGGTCACAGTCATCCTTGACGTCTTCACCAATGGTTTTCCTGTAAACAAGAAGCAACACCAGATGTTACAGAGAGCAATCATGGGCTGAGGAGATTACATTTGTAACATGATGGACCAGAAGTTACTAGTGTCAAATCTTGGCAAATCCATTTGAAGGTAAACACAGTTTCCTTTTTAAAAGTAGCGTTTTACTTTATGGTATTATATTTTTTATATTACTCATCATACTGTCAATAGTTTATAAGATTTCTTGACCTTTTGGAGTATATATAGTTAGTTTTTTGTCTTGTGAATCAATTTTTACATGGGTATCCAATGTTCTAGGAAATGTCTCTTGCCATTTTGTTTTGCATCAATAAAACATGCTTATCATGTGATGTTGTGTGGTGTAATTATCAGATTCCAGGTTGTATCTTCCTACTCTAGTATAAACTGAAGATCCATGAGATCAGGGATCTTTTTTTATCTTTTTATCTCTCTTAGCACACAGCACAGTTCTCTGTGCAGCAGGTACTTAATAAGTTTGTCAGATGAATAAATAACAGGTACTTAAGGACATAGAGAAATTTGGATCTCCAGAGGTAGTTAGTCTTCTTTCTCTGCCTTAGAAAATTTAGCGATTTATTCTTGTTTTGATGACTATGATATCATTATGACCATTAATTTTTACATAGTGATGCCCTCAAAGGCTATTGAAATAAGGAGAATTTAGACTGATCTATGTGTCCTCACAGACTTCTATACTATACTGGTCACTGTTTTCTTTGGTTTATAACTACTTGGCAAACAGAGATGTCCTTCCTGTATATTCTAGATTCACAAGACACTTGTACCCACCAAAAAAATAGTTGAGTACTCTTAGCCCCTTGGTGACTAGTAAGATAATGAAAGATTGTAATGGGTAACTAGGACCAGTTAATTGTGTAATTTTTTGTTGTTGTTGTTTTTGTTATATAATTAAATAATTTGAGGTTCTATAGTTTTGAGAGTGCGTATATTCATTCTGTCAATGAGGATCACAACATCTATTTCATTAGTAAAAGTAACTTAGTAAAATGGTATTCTAGAATTGTGGCCAAAACATTCATTGTGGACAAGCTAGTGATGAGCCCTTCCAGGTTTTAGCTGGGCTGCTCCAAAGACAACAGAAATTCAATCCAACAATAGCTCCCTCCTCAAAGACCCTCCACACTGGTGGGATCTGGAAGAGCTTGTACTCTGTAGTCATGACCTTCAATGACAAGGGTCACTTCCATGCCACAATGATCATACCATAACTCTGGAAAAACATGTGATTTTTGGAAATCAATACGGGTTCAATCAAATCAGAAGAACTTTTATTTTTTTTCATAAACTTGAGGAAGCTCTCCCCTTACAACTGGTGAGACAGTTTCCTCAGAACAGAATCAACCACCATTAAAATCACCATCTCGTTCACAAACAAGCTGATTGAAATAACTAAGGAATAGATTCAGAAATAACCACCAGGGTGGAAAACCCGACAAAATTCCGTGTTCTTTATTGTAGCTACTAAATCATAGGGGGAAAGGAATCCCAGAAGATAAGTTTTTACAGTGAGGTTTCTGAGATATTTTTATTAGATACCAATATATTGACCATTAAACTTATAAAAAGCAGAAAAAAATCACATCTCAGAAGGAGGCATTTTCCTGTATTTCCCCTCATGTAAAAAAATCATGTAAATAGGACCATGCTTTCTTCTTTCAATGGGAGCTATGTGTTTCCCTGAGCCCTTGCCTTCTTTCCATTTTCCATTGCTGATGTTTGTGAAATGTCAGGAGTTACATTATCTCTTTTATGATATTTTAAAATCAATGACAACCTCAAACTTCTCCCTTATGGTTATGACCTCACTGATGGTCTACACCTGGAGAGCTGCTCATCTGCATTGGTAAGTGGAGCTAAGCCATTGATCCAGACTGAAGCAATTTACTAGGTAACTACTGCTTTCCTTCAAATCCTGCCCAGACCAATCAGTTCCTGAACCTTCCTAAGCGACTTGGCTGAGAACTTAATCTGCCTAGCTAAGGGAACTCTTAAAGTTGTATTTCTAGATTCATGTGAGCACACCGGAAATTTTTCACTTAGTTTATGCCATAAAATAAACTATGGGTTCATATTTCAAAAAGATAAGGGTAGAACTGGGTAACATTTCACTATTAGCCTCCCCTACTCTTGGGAGTGAAATGGCTTGGTAGATAAACCAGTTGCCCAAATGCTAGGTAAATTACAGATTTGAGAGGAAGTAGGTAGACATAAAAAGAATTCTAGTGGGTCTCTGGTTGTGTGGCATACTGTGTATATACTGTCTGCTGTAGCGAGCCTCCCTGCTCAGTGTATATTAATTAGGTTTGTATACCAGGTCATATTCTGATCCGTCTCTACTCCTGGGAGGTACATTGCATTAATTATGGAAATATTCTGATTGTTTATTCAGATTTTTGGAGCTCCAGTCTGAACCATGACCCCTTTGAGCTTCTCTGAGTGAACTGGAATCCAAAGGAGACCCAGGTCTGTACTTTAAGCACATTCCCAAAAGTAGACATGAGCCATACAACTTCTGGCCCTGGACATTGTCTGGGGACTTGGGATAACCAGGTACTATCATTTTTGTATTTCTATTTTAAAAGAATTCATTTTGAAATCAATGTACAATAACAAGACCGAATAAACATATATTTATGACAATTTATGTTGACAATTTTATACATATTGATATTTATAATAATGTTCTAGTCATTTCTTACCTTAGAATTTTTTCTATCGTTTCTTTTTATTTGTTGTACTTCAGTATAAATTTTTTAATATTACTTTTAAGGTGGAATGTTGATATAATTTAGTAACAAGTATATTTCAGTCCAGATAAAATGCACACACATCTCTGAAGGCTTTGTTTTGACAAATGTTTGCTATGAATCAATACTTATGGTGTAGGTTCTGAGCCAGATGCTAAGGATGCAAACACATTTCAGAACCCCAAAGTTGGAAAAAGAGCATACATTCCACCCTTCTAAAGATTGGAGCTACAATAAAGCATAGATAGTAGCCATGTAGTTCAACCCAAACCAGAGGAAGAATTTCTTTTACCTAACAAATATTCATCCAACCTTCACTTGGTAATCTTTAACAGGAAGGAAGCCATTACTTCCTAAAGTAGCCGCTTCTACTTTTGGATAGTTTTAATTAATGGGGAGTTTTCCCTAACATCAAACCTAATTTTTTTCTTTGTAACTTTTCTCCATTGATCCTAGTTCTGACCTTCAGGGACAAGCAGAGCAAATCTAATTTGTCTTCCAGGTTACAGCCTCTCAAATAGTTGAAGACAACTTTAATGATTCCCTCTAAGTCTTTTCTCCTGAAGCATAAACTTCCCCAGTTCCTTTGTGACTTATGACATGAGTAAAGGTCCTTCGTCATTCTGGCTGTGTTCTTCTGGATTCTCTCCAGTATATCCATGTCCTTTCTGAAATGTGGTGCCCAGTACAGAAGATGAGACTCTGGATTCTGGCCAACAAGGCAAGAATAAAATGGCACCATCACTTTTCCCTCCCTAGACATTGTGCCTCCAAGAGGCCTAAGGTCACATTATTTTTCTTAGATGCCTTACCACATCACTGACTCATATTGAACTTGCAATACATTAAAACTCTTTCCCCACCTCTCCAGACAAATCCCTTTCTAACCCATTTTAATTTTGTTACAATCATCTTCCCCACTTTGTACTTGGAAGCTGATTTTTTTGAGCTTAAGCACAAGATAAAGACTCCATTTTTAAAGAGTTCACAAATCTATTAAGGAAGAAAAAGAAAACAAATCACTAATCAACAAGCATTTTAAGCATCTACTATGTGGCCAGCACAGGTGTTAGGTACTGGAATATCAAGAGGAAAAGAACAATCTCTGCTGTCAAAGAGCTTTCATTCTGTCATATACACAAAATAACTACAATACAGGGTGTGATATCTAAGGCCATTTTTCTATTCTAAAGTCCAAGTAGCCGATTTTAACTTAATTTTATAGAATATAAAGCTGGCATGGTTTATGCTTTTTCCTATAAACTGATGACTTCTCCCACTCAAAAACTGATTTAAGACCCCCAAGAAGTTGCAAGTATCATCTTTCTCTGGGATCTCATTTGCAGCATTTGTGTTCACACTTTATTACTTAGTCTTTTTCTGCGACTCTCCCAAGGGTCCCCCCAGGTTCTTTGTCTGTCTTCTGTAGCTCTGAGCCTGCTGGTGCCCTCTAATAAGTTCCTTTAAAGAACTGAAAACCATCCTGATGCTACCATTAGCTTGCTTTATTCCAGACAGGGTTTCAATAATTGTATTAAATTCTGGTGAAAAAAGGATATTTAGTCTGCTATCGAGCTGAATCATAGCTGGATAAACATAAATAAGAAAGTTAATCCTCAAGGAGCCGTTATTTGCTAGTAATTGGAGGAATGTCAATAGTGTCTTTGCCTTTTAGCAGGTAAGGGGGAAGAATCATGTAAGCAGAAAAGAAGAGAGCATCTGGATCCAGTAGAGAGAGATGCATAAGGATTGCTAACTGGAAGAAATTAAGGGAAAGGCAAATCTTATATCCACAAAAAATGCATTAAGAAATCTGACATTAATCTACCCTGGGGCTTCACCACTTCAGCTGAATGATCAGTGAACTCCATGATCCTGGTGAAGCCAGCAGCTAAGTTTTCATTCCTCATACCGTGATTAGGGTGCCAGGGTTGAAATTCTGATACTAATCAGATATAAGGGAAGAACATGTGGCTCTTTGAATGTATGGTAGTATAGTGTAGGGGGAAGAATTGGGAAAGAATTTTAATTTACATTTTTTAAAAGAAAGAATGCTAGACTTGGAGCTGGAGGACCCAAGTTCAAATTATGGCTCTGCCATTTATTTACTACCTATGTGACCTTGGGCAGAGAATTATAGTAGAGGAAACATTGAATCTGTAGTTACTAGACAGGGTGGTAATAATAATAAAAGCAACAACTTTTTATTATTGTTGTTGAGTTATTTCAATTGTGTCCAATTCTTCATAACCCCATTTGTAGTTTTCTTGGCAAAGGTACTGGAGAAGTTTCCCATTTTCTTCTTCAGCTCATTTTACAGATGAGGAATTGAGGGCAAACAGGGTTAAGTGATTTGCCCAAGGTCACATAGCTAATTGGTTTTGAATTGGATTTGAACTCATGAAGATGAGTCTACCTAGTTCCAAGCCCAGTGCTCTATCCACCATACCACCTAGCTGCCAAAAGCAACAACTATTCATGTTTTTATAATACTTTGGCACTTAGAAAGTACTTCTTTCTCAACTCTGTTAAGAAAGCAATCTATTATTATAACCATTTTACAAAGGTGAAAACAATGACCTGCTCAAGGTCACACAGATCTCTCCTAACTCTAGGTCCAGTGCTCTTTACAACATACCACACTGCTTCTCCACAGTGTGTTATCTAAATTATACCAGGATAACACTGGGCAAGTCACTTAACCTTTGTGAACCTCAGTTTTATCACCCATAAAATGGGGAAATTGGATTAGATGATTTCTAAGATTTCTTCCATCTCCAGAATTCTATATCAGAAGGAAATGCTTCCATTATTATTGGCATGAAGTTGGAGACATTTCCTGGGCTATAATTTTCTCTACCTTGGCACTGCCAAAATATCAAACTCAACATGTCCCAAATAGAACTTTCCATTTAACTCCTAAAACTACTCCTATCTTCAACTAACTTCCTCCCAATTCCAGGCATAGTGCTCTATCCATTGTGCTATCTAGCTACCCCTCCATCTGCAATTTTCTTAGAGCATTCCCATAGGCCTCTTTTTTTGCCCCATCACAATTTACATCCATTTTTTATCCATGTCATATGATGCATGTGAAGTTGTAAGCTTCTTATGCCAAAGATAGAAATTTTTTCATCTCTGCATTTCCATTGCTCAGTACAAAGTAGGGTGCATAGTAGATGCTTAATACATTTGTTGAATTTAAATACATTTAATGCTGGTAGAATATTTGTGCCTATAAATTCAAGGCTAAAGTAAAAGAGCTGGTAGCTTCCCTATAATAAAATAGAAAAAAGGTTCTATTTTAAAAAAAATTTTAAAAAGGAAAAAGATTTTGTTTGAAGAGAGAGGGAGAGGAAAAGAGAGGGAGAAGGGAGAGAGAGAAGGGAGGGAGGGAGGAAAGGAGAGAGAGAAACAGAGAGAGGGATAGAGAGAGAAAGAGAGAGGAAGAGAGACAGAGACAGAGATGGAGAGACATTTGAGAGAGGGAGAGAAGGGGGAGATGCAATGAAGTTTGGAGGGTTATGATGTCACCTACTAATCTGTTCCATACTGGGTGTATGTTGTCAAAGGTCTTTGGTTACCTGCTAAAGTGACAGCAATGGAGACAGAGTCAGATCCCAGGGCATTTGTGGCATTACAAGTGTAGAAACCCACATCGGCTTCAACAGGTGCTAGGATCTGTAAGGAATCATCTGGTTGCAGAAGAATCCTAGAAGTAATAGAAAAAAAAATTAGTCCCAGTCAGGTCTCTGGCTTCCTTTCTTGGCATTCTGGGCTTCAGTGAGCCAACTTTAATAACAGAAATGGACGCATCTTATTGAAATGGGGAAACCGAGATTTCAAACACTTAGGCCATTGTGATTATGGCAAGGCCCTAAAAGACACAAGAGGGTTCTTGTCTACCTTTGAAGCTTTATGATTAATCAGTAAGAATTCATCATTAATTATGGTTTAATACATTGTACATACCTTAAGTGGCTAATGGTTACAAATAAATCTAAAAATCCAGAAAAATAACTGGCTTGGTCTCACTAGGAGACATAACATTATAGTGGAAAGAATGCTGAATCTGGAGTTAAAAAGACCTAGATCAAATCTTGCCTCTGAAGCTTTCTACCTATAGAACTTTAGGTAAATCACTTAATTTCCATTTGACTCAGTTTCTTCTCCTGTCGACTACGGGTATTAGGCTAGATAAAGTGTTTCTCTGAATCTATGTCCCTCTTCTCTGTATCACACATGTGATGCTTCATTTTTGTGAAGAGAAGGTGTCCATCTGCACTAGTAGAAGAATCACAAGTCTAGTGCCTAACCTTATCGCTATGATTTAGCTTCACTGAATTATAGTCTTTGTGATGCCTTAGAGAATAAGTACACAGTATCATTACATTAGAATAGAGGCAGAGAGCCAGAGAAGAATATTACCAATTATTTTACAGCCAAGGAAACTGAACCCCAGAGAGTTGAAATGATTTGTCTTTGTCCTATAGCCAATAATAATGGTAAAAAGAATAACTGACATTTATGCAACTTACAGAACACTTTCCTTAAAACACTGTGCAGTTGGTGGTGTGGGTACTGTTATTCCCATGCTATAGATACATAGAACAAGTTTCAGACAGATTACATGACTTGCCTGGGGTCACTCATCTTAAGTACTATCAGGGACATCATTCAAACCTACATCTCTTAGATTAGAAATCCAGTACTTTCCTATTAATACTGGCAGAACTGGCATTAGAACCCAGGATTCTTGGTTGCCAGTGTAGGGCTCTTTCTACCCTAATATAAGTGTGTGTGTGTGTGTGTGTGTGTGTGTGTCTACATATAGACACACACATATAGACAGAGAGACACAGAGAGAGACAGACAGAGAGACAGAGAGACAGAGACAGAGACAGAGAGAGACTTACATCAGGAGAGAGGCTACTTTTAGGATGACCAAAGGATTAAATTTTTTCCTTGTTCTTTGTGACCAACAGTCATACAAATCCCTATCCCCAATCAGAAAGAGGATGAGATAATAATTCACCTTTCCATGATGTTTTAATTAATTTTCCTCACAACTTTGGCTGTTAGCTAGTGCTAACCTTACTATACCCATTTTGCAGATGAGAACACTGAGGCACAGAAAGACTATAGATGATAAAGATAGGATTTGGATTTGACTCCTGAGTTCAAATGACACTTACTAGTTCTGTGACCCTGGACAAGTCACTTAACCTTGTTTGCTTCAGTTTCCTCATCTATACAATGAGCTGGAGAAGAAAAGACAAACTACTCCAGTATTTTTGCCAAGAAAACCCCAAATGGGGTCAACAAGAGTTGGTCATGATGGAAATGACTGAACAATAAGTGGAGTCCTGAGCCTTTTCCGCGCTATCCCATTGTCTCTCAGATATTCACTTGAGTAGAAAGTCAGGTCTCTGGCAATTTCTTTTCCCCTTCCTGTTCAGAATAGGGGAACCATGGCTGCCCTACCTGGATTCACTTCAAACTATTTTCTTGTGAATTATCACCATTGTAGGTTCAGCAGAGCTTCCTAATTGCCTACCAAAGAGGTGATGCTAGCTATTGTCTGAAAGAATGAAAGCATAAAATAGCTTTATTCATAGATATAAAACAATCTAATAACCAACAAAACTCTCAAGGAGAGTTTCTGGAAAGTTATGCCAGTGTGTTTCCAGGGTGAGAGATGATAACAGAGAGGGTGCCTGTGGTCACCAAAGGACTGGCCACCGAAGGATGATTTTTTTTTCAGTCTCCACAACTTCTGAAGATTGCCTACTGAGGTGCGAAGGGACCTCTCTTTCTCTCTGTCTCTTTCTAATCCCGGCCCCAGTCTCTCTCCATCTCTCCCTCTCTCACACACACTCTGTCTCTCTGTCTCTCCCCATCTATCTTGGTCTCTCTCCCTCCCTCCCCTTCCTTTCTCTCTCTCTCTCTCTCTCTCTCTCTCTCTCTCTCTCTCTCTCTCTCTCACACACACACACACTCTGTCTCTGTCTCTCACTGTCTCTATCTCTCTCCATCTCTATCTCTGTCTCTGTCTCCCTCCCTCCCTCCCTTCTTCCCTCATTCCCTCTCTCTCTCAGTCTCTGTATCTCTCTCTCCTTCCCTCCCTCTCTCTTCGTATCTCTCTCCCTCTATCTTTCTCTCTGTCTCTGTCTCTTATCTCTCTATTTGTCTGTGTCTCTCTCTGTCTCTCTCCCCTTTCTCGCGCTGGTTGGTAACTTCCTTTGCCATTTCCCTCCTGTGGCCAGACCCTTCAGTTCCTGCATTCACGACCTACATCCCTACAATTTTTGTCCCTGTGAGCCTGCTGCTCTGTTTAGATTGGGTGTGGGAGGGGGAGNCACACACACACACACACACATACACTCTGTCTCTGTCTCTCACTGTCTCTATCTCTCCCCATCTCTATCTCTGTCTCTGTCTCCCTCCCTCCCTTCTTCCCTCATTCCCTCTCTCTCTCAGTCTCTGTATCTCTCTCTCCTTCCCTCCCTCTCTCTTTGTATCTCTCTCCCTCTATCTTTCTCTCTGTCTCTGTCTCTTATCTCTCTATTTGTCTGTGTCTCTCTCTGTCTCTCTCCCCTTTCTCGCGCTGGTTGGTAACTTCCTTTGCCATTTCCCTCCTGTGGCCAGACCCTTCAGTTCCTGCATTCACGACCTACATCCCTACAATTTTTGTCCCTGTGAGCCTGCTGCTCTGTTTAGATTGGGTGTGGGAGGGGGAGGGAGGGAGAGAGGGAGAGAATGGCAGACAACTATGTACTTTCAAGCTGGATTCAGGGTAAATGGGAGGCAATCTCACTATGACTTCTCTAATACAGAGTCATCTGAGCACTACTCACTCTTCTACATAGCTCCAGTGAAGGAGAAATCATTGATCCTGGGATAACCCATTCCACATTTGGACAGCTCTAGTTGCTGGCAAATGATTCTTTACATTAAGCCAAACTAACAATGGTTTGTTCATCTAAAAACATTTATCCCATTTATTTACTATCCCCAAACAAGCATTTATTAAGCACCTTCAATGTCCTGGCTCTGTGCTGAATTCCAAAGATATAAAAACAAAAACGGAACTTTCCCCAGGGAGCTATACTTGATAAAGGGAAATAACACATGCACATATAAGTAGGTCAAGAAGAAATACAAAATAAATATGACAGTTTAGGAAGGAAGTTCAATAACAGTTGAGGAGGCAGCTAGGTGGCTCAGTAGATAGAGAGCCAGGCCTAGAGATGGGAGGTCTTGGGTTCAAATCTGGCCTCAGACACTTCCCAGCTGTGAGACCTTGGGTGAGTCATTTAACTCCCATTTTCTAGCCCTTGCCATTCTTCTCTCTTGGAACTGTTACTCAGTATTTATTCTAAGACAGAAGTTAAGGGTTTAAAAAATAAAATAGCTAAGGAGAATCAGGAAAACCTTCATGGAGATGGTGGAACTTGGGCTGAGTTTGGAGGTAAGGAATCCTACTCTTTTTTCTCCCTTACCTTGAAGAATTCCTTCCAAACTGTGTTTAGAGCTCTGTGCTCAGTGCTTGGGGGAAACAGAGATGAGTAAGATATAGTCTCTGTCATTTAAAATTTACAGTCTTTAGGAGGGATAAAACATACATAGAAATAAACATAATTTTGTCCAACCACAAGATAAAATTTTGTGTAAGAAACTGAGCTTGGACAATGGATAGAGTCCTGAGCCTGGAGTTCAAATCCAGCCTCAGACACTTACCAGCTGTGTGACCCTGGGCAAGTCCCTTAACATTTGTTTGCCTTAGTTTCCTCATCTGTAAAATGTGATAATAAGAGCATCTACCTCCCAGAGTTGTTGTGAGACTAAATGAGACAATAATTGTAAAACAATTAGCACAATGCCTGGCATGTAGTTAGTGCTTAATGAATATTTGTTCCCTTCTTTTCCCATTTGCTTCCCTATTCTAATGCAGATCACCACATTTTCAGAAATTATTGATGGGCCTTATAAGATTAGGTGACTTGCCCAGGGTCACACAGTCAGTAGACCTTGAAACCAAGTACCTCTTGTTGCCTTTGAGGCCAGCCCTCTATTCACCATACCATGCTGCCTCTACAAAGGCAACACATATATTGGAATGTGACAAGTGAGTGAGAAGAGTGTGAAGTGCTAGGAAATGAGGAGAAATGACTTCAAGTTGAAGACAGGGGATATGGAGGGCTCTGCAGAAGAGGTGATGTCTGAATGGGGCTTGGAAGAATAAGTAAGAGTTGAATGGAAATTCATCTTACCAGTCCAGTTTGAATGTAAAGTCCTCAAGGGAAGGGGTCATGTCTTATATGCTACCTACTGTACAGGATTTTTGTGAGGAAAATGCTTTATAAATATTAAAGCACCATAGAAATATTAGTGCTTATTATTCATACACATATCTCCTCTTTGATGCATATGAAAAGAAGGAAAGGGGATGGTTTCCTTCACTCTTGGATCAAATACTGCAGAGGACCAAGACACAGGGAAGATGGAGCAAGACTTAGGGGTACCAGGGCAATGATGGGGAAATTGTCCTCCAATTTGGCTATTATTATTCTCATTCTAATATTTGACATCTACTAACAATCCCATTACTTATTACTGTAGTTAATAATAACTCACATTTTCACTTGAATAGTTACAAATTACTTTCATTAAATAATTCTGTGATGTAGCCCCTCTAAGTCTTCTTATTCTGTTTTTAAATTTAAATCCTCCCGTAATATGAACAATTAATTACTTCCATTGCAGATTTAACAGATTAACCAACGAAAAGGAGTATAATTGTGAAGATGTGTATAAATCTGTATATCATAAAAAAGAAAGAAGGAGAAGATGGGATTTCTTTTCCTAATGAGAAAAATTAAGGCAAATTGAGCAAAGAAGACCAATTAAAGTTTGGTCAATAAAGAGGCAGTTAGGTGGCTCAGTGGATAGAGTGCTGGGCTTGGAGACAGGAAGACTCATTTTCCTGAGTTCAAATCTGGCTCAGACACAAGTTATATGACCCTGGGCAAGCCACTAAACTTCTGTTTGCCTCAGTTTCTTATATTTAAAATGAGCTGGAGAAGGAAATGGCAAACCATTATAGTATCTTTGCCATGAAAACCCCAAATAGGGTCTTAAAGAGTTGCACAGTCCTGAAAAAACTAAACAACAGTAATGAGGAAGAAAGTTGAAACAACAAAGAATGCTAAGGAGAGGGCAGCATGTGCCAGGCAAGTTAAACTATTGCCACCATCTCAACTACCCCATCTCCAGAGACTCTAATTGAGATAGCCTAGGTCCTTGAACTAAAGAACCTTGGGAAGAACAGTGCCCCAAGGGGAGGTGGGCTAGGTAGCACAGTCAGGAGGACCTGGGTTCAAGTGTGACCTGGGCAAGTCACTTAACTCCATTTTCCTGACCCTTATTGCTCTTACTTGGAATCAATACTTAGTATTGATTCTAAGACAGAAGATAATGGTTTGAAAAAACAACACCCCAAGACCATCAGTCCTTTAGGACCAGGCTCAGCAGCCATCAGGAGGGGAACAGTCACTAGGAAGAAGGTGGCCAATTTTGTTGTCACCACCCTAACCAATTGTTAACCAACTACCATTGTCAGAAAGAGAAGCACAAGAGCTCTGGGCTCACTAGCCTTTCTTCTAATCTAACTCCTGGAGTGATCATTCCAGGAAGCAACACCTTTAGAGATACAACAGGCAAAATGCTTCTACAGGTGTTGTGGCTCTTGCTTCCTCAACAACTATAGATGCTAGAGACTTTGAAAATAAAATTCTTCACACCAAGTCCCTGGCACTATCCAAAGTGGATCAGATAATCAGCTTGAAGGACATTAAAGAAGATGCATTACCATCTGCTTTGCCCCTGAGCCTAAGGATTGTAGGTTTTTCTATCTAATTCACAGGTGACACCTGTATATGTTCTTTCCTCTTAGGGGCAGCTAAGTGGCTCAGTGGATGGAGAGCAAGGTCCAGAGACAGGAGGTCCTGGGTTCAAATTTGGCATCAGATAGTTCCTAGCTGTGTGACCCTAGGTAAGTCACTTAACCCCTATTACCTAGTCCTTGCCATTCTTGGAACCAATATACAGTACTGATTCTAAGATGCAAGGTAAGGGTTTAAAAAAAAAGAACTGGAGCTCCTTGTGAGCAAGGATTGTTTTGCTTTTCAATTTTTTTATGTCCAAAATTTAACACAGTGTTTTACACAAAATGCCTAATAAATATTTTTTCATTCATTCATAGAGTTTATATGTCATTATTCTTTCCTAATTAAAAAAAAATTAAAAGAAAAATAACTGCTTTTGCTTTAGCAATTCACCAGGGAAAGTATCCTTAATGCCACAGGGGATGGTCTTTTCTTAAAACCCTTTATTTGGGCCACCCACTGGTGCCTAGTAGGGATGTGTGGAGTTTAGCTTTCTTTGAGTGGCCTTTGGCTTGTGGCAAGGCTTGTAGTTACTTAAGGAAATGCTCAATCACTAACCAGAACGTTTTGTTTTCAGTCTTTTGGTGCTAGAGGAGGAAAAAGTGCTTTGAGACAACCTCCTTTAGGAGCAAGAATGTTTTTTCTGAAACCAAAAAATGCAGTAGCTCAAAGGCATGCAGGCTGGGGGTTTGTGTGGAGGTTTCTTAGAGCAGATGTTGAGGCTTCTGAAGAGTTTCACATCACCCGTAAGCTTGGGAAACTTGTCTTTAGTTTAACCTTTGCTATTTTTAATGCAATTGCCAGACTAAAAGTTACTTAACACCCGATGCTTCAGAATTGTTCCAGGTCTAAGAACAGGAGACATTTTGGGAATGGAAGAAGGCCATCTAACCCTGCATTCTTCACTCCTTAATTTGTCTTAATCCTGTCTTCAGGCTTTTGCGCCCCCCACCCCCCTTTTTGGCTCCCTTTGCTCCAAAAATACATCTAGTAAGATCTTGAATTCATTACTACACATGGCTTCACCAGAGTCCACTGGTAAATCAATCCACGTTACTGCCTTTTGCCCAAAATAGTTCATTTTGGCTTTTGTATTTATCTTTCGGAGCCTATTTTTCTCATTTGTCCCACTTGCTAATATTAAAACTATTGACATCTATTGGAAGGTGTAATGTTGCCACATGGGATCCTTTTGCCAGTAAGATATATAATGCATGGATTTAGAAAAAAAATTCATGTTCAAGATCCTGATGGGTTACCCATGGAATAGTGACTGGCATTGTGTTCTGTATAAAGCCTTATTCCTGCCATTCTTGGGGTACCTTTTCTTTGATACTATCTAATTATTGGAGGCCTTGAAACAACCTACTAATTTCTTTACTAATTAATTACCTACTAATTCTTTAACCCCAAATCCCTTTCACTTACTATCAAAAGAAACCACAGGATTTAGAGCTGGAGGAGACCTTAGAGATTATGGGGTTCAACCGCCCCATTTAATGGATAAGTAGACTGAGATTTGCCAAGGTAAAATGACTTGACCATTGCCACAAAGATGAATTTGAATCCAGGACTGATGACTCCCAAGTTCATCTTTGTGGCAATGGTCAAGTCATCTGTCTAAGGAAACTCCTTTTCAGGTATAGGTTGGACTAATTGACCCCTCAGGTTCCTTCCAACACTAGGATTTCATGATTCTATGATTTCATATTTTAAACTGTGAAAAAAAACGTATCTCCTTTACATATGCTCCCATAACTCAAAACAAGACACATGATTTTGAAGCTGGTGTTCATTTTATCACGAAACTTGGAAATCTTTTTGCATACAC
Source organism: Gracilinanus agilis (assembly GCF_016433145.1). Classification (NCBI taxonomy): domain Eukaryota; kingdom Metazoa; phylum Chordata; class Mammalia; order Didelphimorphia; family Didelphidae; genus Gracilinanus; species Gracilinanus agilis. The sequence continues at coordinate 109,777,136 of NC_058130.1, forward strand.
TTATGACTTTCACATGTAGCATCATTGGCAAATATAGTAAAATAAAACTGACCCTCTGGGTATTTCCCATTGGGTACTTCTTTCCATGCTGAGAAGTTTCCATCTTTCCGCTTTGTAGCTTGATCTGAAGTCTGTTTTCCATTCATATTCTTAATTCACCTCCTATTGCATACTGCTTTGGCATCAGTGAGGAAAATTATCCAAACTTTTTTTTTTTAAGTATCAGTATCTTGAATCAATAGAATTGCTCCTACATACCCTCAACGATTACCAGCAATGAAGCATTATATCTTTCTGCCTGTATTTAGGTCGCTGGCTCTTAATAAAACTTATTTTCTAGATGTTTTTCCATTATATTCCTTAAGAAATTACCTGGGACAAACATAGGAAGATTTGTATTAATTGATGCACAGTGCAAGAGGTTGAATGCAAAGAATATGTTATGTGATAATAACAATATTGTAAAGGAAAACACCTAAGAAGTCATAAGAACTCTGATACTGTAATGACCAACCACAATTCCAAAGGATTAATAAGGAAATATGTTGCCTACCTATTGAAAATGAGGCGATGAATTCAACGGTCAAAATGAACATATATTTTTAGACATATCCAATATGTGGATTTATTTTGCTTGGCTATGTATATATGATAGAAATGTTTTGTTTTCTCTTTCTTTCAATGGAAGTGGGGGTGAGACTTGAAAGAGGAGAGGGGAGGTGCTAGTGATAGGATTACAGAAATGGAAAAATAAAGAAAATTGGGTCAGTGAAACATTTAAAAAATACATAGAAGAGTACAGAATTATAGACAGGAAGCAGACAAGTAGCACAGCTTTGAAAATTACATGCTGAATTTGTATACTTGGAGGGAGAAGCAAGTTGTTCATGGTGCAGATTTGTGGCTGCACATGTAATTTTTTTTGTGTTTTTTTTTTGTATATGAAATACTTGTTTTATTCGGTGTTTAAGTCTAGAATAAAAAAAATTTCAAGTCATAAGTTTTCTAAGACTCTTCTGTTTCTCCCCTGGCTTGTGATTTCATCAGTATAAACTTCCTGCCTAGGGGACTCAGTTACCTCAAACAGAGGTCCAACAAGAAGGCTAAGCAGGACATTACTCAAATTTTCAATTCAATTCAAATAACATTTGGTGTCCCAGGCACTGAATTAGATGGAAATATTAATAAGAAAATGAGACAGTCTTTGATTTCAAGGAGTTTGTTTGGGAAAGACACACACACAAAAGATGAAATGGGGAGTGGTGAAACCAGGGGAAACTCTGCATGGGGAGGATGGCGTTCAGTGGATTTAAAGTCAAGCAGAACTGTTGATGGAAAATGCAGTTATTAAGAATGGTGTGAACCTTCTACAAAGGAAGATTTTGGGAGGAGTTTAATATATTTGTGCTTTTAAGAGGGTAGAAACAAATATGCTTGGTATCTAGTTAATAAGAGTAATTAAAACAGGAATTCTGGAAGCTCCCTCTCCAAAGTCTCTAGTAGACATGACAATATGCAAACCAGCTCCTCCTGGGTCTATGAATCCTTTTCCATTACATTTTATGCCACCTGTCCTAATGTTCATGTATATTAATTATGTATGGCATTGCTCTTAATGGGAAGCATTAATTTTTCTGCTTCATTGAGGATTTGGGGCAATTATGACTTCCTAGGGTGGTCACACAACTTGTAAGTGCTGAAGGTAGACTGAATCTGAGTCTCTGTGACTTCATAGATTTATAAAATGTATAAAATATATAAAATTTGATACTTAGCTATCTCCTCTATGGTGGAGCTCTGTGGCTCAAATGTAGCATCATCAAAAACATACTGAGTTGTGTTATTCATTATTTATATAGTCATTCATTGTTTTGATACTTAACATAGGAGGTATTGGTATTAAGGGAGGATGTAGGGTCCCAGGTATGAACTAATCATGAAAGTATTAAAGATGCATTCAAAAGCTGACTCTTATGAGCAATGTGCTCATGTACCAGACTTATGGATATATTTCTAGTATTTCACATAATTGATTTATGGATCCTTGAATGTTATTGGAGTATTCTGACCCCTCCCCACACCTGCAGTCCAAAGGTCAAATGAACTTCTACATTCTTTTAGACTACATCTCGTTTATCTAATTTACCAGGCTAATGTTAAATTCTCTACCATGTCACATGTTTGATTAACTACCTCCCATTCCCCATTCTTTGGATCTGCAATAAAAACTGGGTTCACCTGTAGCTTTCTCTCTCATGCCATCAGAGGAGCCACATAGACTGAATGCCACGCTGTTGAAACCTACGTCTCTTTGTCTTTCTTCTCTCATGTTCTTTCTCCCTTAATCTTTAAACTCTTCTACCCATTTTCCCACAGTCCTCAACTTCCCTTTCAGATGCTCCCCCATGAAAGAATATTTTGTAGCTGCTGGTCAGTGACAGAGGAGGAAAATGGGACAGTGGAAAAAATACCAGATTTGAAGTCTGAGGAAATGGGTTTGAATCACAACTACTGCACTCGCCACCTGAACGGCCTTGGCCAGAGGTTAAATAAGTTCTCTGGTCTCCAGGTTTTTTCAGTAAAATGAACAGTTTGGTTTAGATAGCTAGTAAGGCCCATTTCCAGCTTTAAATCTGGGATCTTATGATTTGATAGCTAGAAATTTGGATCATTTGGCAAAAGGAAGCTTTGATATGTTTACTCAGATTCTGGCTCAAAATAACAAAAAAGAGAGATTTGATAGATTTTCAGTGTTTGTATATAACATCCAGCCCAATTCTCTGAAAATAGTTGGCACTTAATAAATGTTTATTGTGTAAATGAAGGGATGTATAATAACCATTAAACTAAGACAAAAGTTTAGTAGAGTTTTTTCTTGGGGTAGGTCTTTGAAGGAGTTTCTCTTTTTAAATACAGACAGAAATGAAAATATTGGAAGAAGCATTTGCTAAAACAAGCATGTCTAAATAAAAATAAAAACCTTATAATATAGGAACCCAAATGTCTAATTTATGCTGAATCTAGAACTGCCTGATTCCACGACTTTTTTTTTTTAAACAGAGAATCCTGTAACACAAAAGTAAACTAATAAAGGCATTTCTTCATAGGTCACTCTTTCATGGGAAATGTGTGAGACAGCTAAGAGTAATGGTTTTTAAATTTTGTTATGTGAAGCCTTAGGATTCTCTGAGTGTGGTACTGGCAGATAGATTTAGGCTGACTCTGCTCTGGTAGCTCAGAGACCCATCTCAGTCTCACACCTGGGACAAGTATTTCAAAATGTGACTAGCAAGAAAGAGACGGGACTGCAGTCTTAACAAACAAACAACTTAAAATAATCTCTTCCCCCTTCCCGCTAATGTCCCACTCTTCTCATTGTGACAATGTTGGATAGGCATTCTTCCATTGGAATATTTTTTGGGAGAGCTGGGGTAGGGGTTGGAGTTTGGCTACAGCTTTATATGTTGGCAAAGGATACATATTGGTTATTTTAAGTGTTCTGTTTGCAGGGCAGGAAGGTGGCATAATGGATAGAGTGCTGGGCTTGGAGTCTGAAAGACTGACCTTCCTGAGTTCAAATCTGGCCTCAGATACTTACTAGCTATATGACTGAGCAAGTCACTTAATCCTATTTGCCTCAGTTTCGTCATCTGTGAAATGATTTGAAGAAGGAAATGACAAACTACTCCAGTGTCTTTGCCAAGAAAATACCAAATGGGGTCCTTAACAGTCAGATCCAACTGAAAACAATTGAACAATGATGACTTCTATTAGACTTTTCTTCTTTTTTTGCTTTTCCTTTGCCCTGTCACATCCTATGTGGCAGTTTACCCAGTCTACGTAATTGTCATATATTTCACTTAATTCTAAGTTTCTTGAAGGTAGGAAAATTGCCATTTTTGCTCTTTCTAACTCCATATCTCATGCCAGTACCTCATAGATACTAAGTGCTTAAACTTCCATTGAACTTGATAGACTTATTCTTTAAATAAAATGATTGGAAAGAGGAAGTAGAATTCTATCCATTATCAAAAGTTAATGTTTTTCTTTGGCGTTTTATGGATGAAATTTCCAATAGGTAAAATTTTCCTTGGACATAAGTGGTGTCTGAGAGTCATGTTGACTTTTTCATCCTATCAGCCCTTAGAACATTCTTACAATAACTCCATAGGAACATGCTGCCTAATTCATCCCATTGTCAGGAGGGGGCAATGCCAAGGATGGACTTTATGGAGCAGCAATATGGGGAGTACTAGTGCATTACAAACCCGGTGAAATCCAAAGCAATGCAGCTGTAAAAACAGATACAATTCAATTCAATTCAATTGCAATTCAATACTAATTAAGCTTGATTCTAAGAATACATACTCCCTACCTCACAGGCTACTGGGAGTCAAGAAAGTACTTTGTAATAATAGTTGTTATTATTATTATTAAGATGGTTGAACTTCCCATGGGGCATAATGCCCTTGTAAGCCCTGACAACTATGCCAAGAATAGAATGGGGCTTCGAGACTGACTGCTTTTTTTTTTTTTTTTAGGTTGAACCAGATGACCGGATGAAGTTGTTTTAACCTCCCCTCTATACGTTACTCAGAAGCCCTAGCAGCAGAATTTGGTGTGTTAACTGCCACTCTCTCTGCCGCCTTCAACTAGAGCAGCACACATTTGAATAGTCGGTCCTTTTCCAAAACTCAAGCCCAAGTATGTACAAAATACAGCCAATGCTCAATTTCCAGTGCTAATGGGGGGGGGGTGCTGGGGTGGGGGAGGCAGGCAGAGCATGGAAAAATGAAATTCACAATCCAGAAATACCATCCTAGTGAGCAGAACTTCCTTTTCCACCAAATCTATCATCAGGACGATTAACAAGTACATAATTCTTACTTCAGTTTCACCTTTTCTCCTATTTTCCTGCTTACTCTCCTACTGAGGTCAAAGGACCAACAAATGAAAGGAGAAGAGAGAAATAGGAAATCCAGATAATCCACAAGCTGGATAAAGAGTATCTGAAAAATGTTTAATTCTCTTTCTCATACTCTTTGGCTCTATTTTCATCCAGACTGAACTTTTCTCCATCTCTAGTTATTGTCTTGCTTTCTGTCTCAGTTCCTTCACTCACATCATTCTCATGCCTGACATTGTCTTCTCGCCCCTTCCATTAATTCAAGTTCTCCCTTCAAGGTTGAACTCAGGTATTACCTGTCTCACAAGTCTTATTCTCTTTGGAGTGGCACATTAGCGGACATTGATTCATTTGGCATCAAGTGAGGACAATGATAAACCAGCCTGTACCAACATAACTAGGCTATAAGAATGCCACCTTTTAAGGGTTATAAAGCACCCTACATATGTTAATTCACTTAAGCTTTATGACAACCCTGTGATGTATGTCTGGCAGGTAGTATTATAATCACTTAATAGATAAGGAAACTAAGACCCCAACCGGATAAAACTAATTTCTTCAGGACACACTCTTAGTAAATGTGGGAGGTGAGATTAGGACCCAGATTGTCTCTGACTGAAGTCCAGTTCTGTGTCCCCTACACTAAGCCATTAGCTAAATAAGTACGTTGGGACTTCTGAGAATTGTTCAGATTTTTCTCCCCTGGGAAATTTGAGAAGTTGGAGGTCTGACATCTACTGACTATCTACTGACACAAGTGACTCAGAAAGTCCAATTCCTTTACATAAAACTTCCACTGGCTTGAGCCAAGGTCCCCATTATTTTGTCATCTCCCTAAATAGGGTTTCACTTGTCATTAGGTATTGGGCTATTTTTATTATTCTTTTTATAAGCCCTACAGACAAAGCTGGTGCTGAAGCCCAGAGACTTCAAGAGAAAGATGGGTTTGAACACTAAACAAAAACAGACCAACTGAAACATAACCCCAGGCATTTCAGCACTTCCTTAGTGAAAGCAGTTTGAAAATAAACGAGCATTTCGGAACCACTACCAGGCATGCTAATGATGACAAGCCATGAAATCCAGCATGAAATAGGGTACCCCCACCTCCTGATGTAGTGGTACCAGTGGTAGCTCTGGGTTTTTCATGTGTTTAATGTGGCTCATACTCCTTTTGTTTTCTCAACTCAGGCTTGAAAAACCATCCAGCAAGCCTATCTTCAGTCATATTTCTTACTGTCCAGCCAAGAAAAATGGAATCCTTTTACTTCTATAAATCAACAAGGGAGGGAAAGCTTACTTTCCACCCATCTCTCACTATGCAGAATAGAAAGAGTTGGTTAAAGCAGGATTTGGGCAAAATTGAGAAGCCTAAGCATGGTTTTAAGCACCACCATCACTAATAACTGGACGTAGGGCTGACATGCTCCACTATTTAAGCCTCAACCTTGACTTTCCTTTACATGATACTCTCATGATGCCCCTCAGATGCCTAGAACTCATGGCTCTGAAGCCTTTGACTCACTTATCTCCATTTCAGTTAAATTTTCCTATAATACTTCCCTATGATATATTTCTAGAACCAGACTATCTGGATCCTCCCCAAATAACAATGAACCAATCAGTCAACCAAACAGTCAAAGAGCTTAATTGATGCTATGAACCAGGTTATCCGTGCTAATTTTTAAAGGTCAAGTAAAAAGATCTCCAGAGCTCTCTCTCCTACATAACATAAATGGATTTGGCATTGGTCTTCTGGAAAGAATAGAGCTACCTTAGTTCATAGAATCACAGGATCATAGATTTAGAGCCAGGCCACCTAGTCTAACCCCCTTATTTTATAGACTAAAATACCGAGAATCGCAGAGTGCATCATTAGTATGTTGCCCAAGGTCAGATAAGCATGAAAGGTGATATTTATTTATGATCCATCTTATTAAGAAGTATTTTATCCTATTCTCCCAAATAGTCTTACTTTTTACCTTTAGAAGGCCCCATGCCTTAGTATTCTTAGATTCTTGCAAACAAGTCTAGGTTTATCTTATGCCAACATTTCATATTTTTAAAATAAAAATTGAGTATGTCCTTCCTCAACCATAGACTTGTTAGGCAGAGAGACAAACTACTGGACATGTACTTTGATCAGTTTAGCTTTCCCTGATTTCTATAGTTAAAAATCTTTAAGTTTTTTAAAGCATCAGTATTTTAGCCAAAAAAGTTCTAGAACTGAAATCAGAGGAAGTGCATTCAAACCCTGCCTTGGCTAATTACTATCTGAGTGATGTGTGATAAAGCATTCAGTAATTAGGGATTGAATTTCCTTATCTAGAAAAAAGATGGGGGAGAGGTTAGACTCGGTGCTCTCTAAAATCTTAAATCCAGGTTCTGCTAATTGCTTCCTGGGTTACCTTGGATAGATCAGGTAACTTATATGGGTTTCTGTTTTCCTTTTGACAAAATGAAGGGGTTGGATTAAATCTCTAAGTCTTCTAGTTGTAGATCCTGTGATCTTATGACATTGGTTGAATGACAGTGATTATCACTCCTCCACCCAAATGGACATACCAAGAGAGCTGGAATGACTTTTTGCAGGCCATAATAGATGGACCCAATACTGCAATGTTTGGTCATAGGATCAGGTTAATGACAGAGGCCAGGTGTGGGTGCATTCCTGGAAAGCCTTGTCGGACCACACACAGGAAAACACACTGTACTGGATCTGAAGCTTCTGAATGGTTTATGTACTAAAATGCCAATGTAATAATAATGCATGATTTGCATAATATCTTTCTGGGAAAAAGTATTCAAAGTACTTTAAAGAAATAATTTCTGTAATCTTTATGATTCTGTGGGGTGAGGCAAAGGTAGGCAACATTGCCATCATTTTGGAGAAGGGGAAACTGAGGTTTAAGTAAATTATATAACTAGATTTTATTCAAACAGCCTATTATGGAGAGGAAGGATTAAAACCTAGATGTTCCTACTGAGCCCAGTTCTTTTTTTTTCTTTAAACTCTTACCTATTGTCTTAGAATTGATAGTCTATGGCAGAAGAGCAACAACGGATAGGCAGTCAGGGTTAAAATGACTTGCCCAGGGTCACATAGCTAGGCTAGGAAGTATCTGAGGTCAGATTTGAACCCTGACTCCAGGTCCAGTGATCCTATCCACTCTACTATCTACCTTCCCCTGAGATCAGTCCTTGATGCCTTGCCCCGGAAAATACTTCAGAGAAGAAGAAAGTGGGAAAAGGCAGGGTGGGGGAAGAGGAGGCTCCCCTTCTGCTGCCTCTTTCCAGTCTGGAAAGCAGAACCTGCTCACCTGTCGTTGTATTGAACCTCTTCCCCGTTCCTGGCCCACGTGATGGTAGGCTTTGGGTTTCCCCCAGCTTCACAGTGCAGAAGCACACTCAGTGTGCCACTGGCAAGGGCTACAGTCTGCCCAAGGTGTGTGACCACCTCGGAGGCTGAGAGCTGCTGGGCTGCTGAAATCTTCCTTAGGATCACGGGCTTCCTGTGGGGTTGGCCACTTCTCATCTCTCCCGAGGAGCCCGGGGAGGAGATGCGGAGAGAACTGCTGAATCCAGACACATGTTTGTGGGGAGGGATGGCCACGGGGTGGATTCTTCCTTCTGGGAACTTGAGGAGGGAGTCCTGATGCTCTAGGTGACTCCTGAAGATTTCCCTGGCTAGCTGGGACACCAGGTGTTTGCTGTAGAGGTCTCGGAGCTCCTCGGGCTGTTGGGAGATGTTTCTGAGGAGGTCATCTAGCCGCTGCTGCTCAGTGACCATGGTGAAAGGCAGGTGGAGGAGGGCTTGCTCTGGATTCTGGTCCTCTTCTGAGGAGATGTTCCTCTCTGTAGAGTCCTGGGCCTCCCAAGAGGCAAATAGCTCTCCAGGCCAACCTCGCTGCTCCAGCAGCCTAGAGACAATGTCATCATAGCGGCTTCCTGGGTCAACTGGGGGGACTCGCTTTTCAGCCTTACTGCCATTGAAAAAAATTCCATTTTGATGCTTCTCCTGGGTGCGCAGAGCCTCATTTGGGCTATTCTTCCTTCCTGGCGGGGTCTCCTCCTCACCCCTCAATCCCAAGGGTCTGGCCAGAAGCTTACGGTTGCCTCCAATGAGCTTGATCACAAAATGTTCCTGAGCTGGTCCTGCAGAGCAGGTGTAGGTGCCCGTGTCAGAGGGCTTCAGACGATGAATCTTCAGGTAGCCAAAAGGGGCCACTGTGATGTGGGCAGAGCTGGTGAGGTGCTGGCCATCCTTCTCCCAGGTGATGAGAGGCTTTCGGAACCTCCGTGTGGGGCACCTGAGGACCACAGAAGTCTTGGGAAGCAGGTAGGCAAAGCCCCCTACCACAAAGTGTAACTTTCTTTGTTTCCGGGTCTGAATATATATCTTCCTGACGGCTGTAATGTGCGGACTGTGCTTTGGAGATGGGCGACTGGGTCCTAAAATGGAATCAACGGTATTTGTAAATAAAGCAGGACCATAAAAATATAGTTTGAGGAGAGTGAAAGGAAGACACAAGAAAAGAGAGGACAGAAGAAAAAGAGGGAAGGAGATAAAGGAGGAAGAATAAGATGAGAGAGAAAATAAGGAAAAAGAGGAAGAGGAAGAATAAGATGGGAAAGTCAAAGGAAGGAGAGGAGATGAAGGAAGGGATTCACAATGTAGTTGGGGAGGTAATACATGTATATATATACACATATATATGTGGAAAAGGAAATTATGGAACAAGAGTGAAAAAAGGATAGAGTTGAATTATACAAAAGGTGACAAAGTAGCATCTGTTTTATTAGGAGTGGAATTCAGAAGGACAGGAGGAAGAAGAGGTGGAAAGAGAGGAGAGACAGAAAAGTGAGGACTCTGGCAGTTTACTTTGGCCTGGGCAGCCGTTTCACGCATTACGTTTTATGGGCATCACCGGCTACCAGCTGTTGAACATCAAGCCGCCACAATAAAAACGTAAGAACTAACAAGGTGCAATTGAGCAGGATGCCTGTCACCCTGCTGTGTGGTTCCATGTCATTAGAAGCCAAAGCACAAGAATTGGGGACTGGGGAGGGGGAAGCTCAGGAGAAATGCAGTTCCCCTTGTTAAAGGCATTTGAATAAAGAATTTGGTTTAATAAACAGAGGGAGAGGACAAAAGGGAAGGAGAGTTCCCCTTGTTAAATATTTACCATGTGGGCCCTGCAAAGCACCAGGACCCTAATGCGAATGGTGGTGAGAGCCCCAAAGTGTTACCACCTTAGGGATTAATATTAAACAGAGCAAATCTGTTTGGAGGAGATTTAAAACCCCAGGGTGGATAATATTAGACTTCATTAGTTATATGCTACCTCCAGCTTCCAGGTCTCTCTATGCCAGACAAGTGAACTTTTCCCCCACCCCCTGCAAACCATTCTTCTCAGGGAGAAGAGAGACCCCTCTCTCTGCCCACAGGAAACCTCTCCTTTCAGCCTGACTGTCAGGTGGCCAGCAAAAGCCTAAGTGGAGTTCTGGGGCATCAACAACAGCTTGAAGCCTTCCCTGACAACTGGGAAATGTCCTTCTAGGGAGGTGAGGCTTTCTGAGTTCCATTCTTTCCTTCTCTGTGGCATCTAGTCATACTCACTTGCACAGGCTGCTAGCATGCAGGACTGGACAGAGGAAGAGAAAGGCAATGATGGGCACAGGGAAGAGTTGACAATGACCGACTCTCCAGATTTCAGGATCTTTTGGCAGACGGCACTGCGTGTCTGGGTGCCCTCTCCACAGCTCGTGGAACACTAGCAATGAAAGAGAAACCAACCAGTCCATGTTAAAGGAGGAACATAAGTCTGTGAGATTTTGGCGACAGCCTCTTAAACACAGGGAAATACAAGGGAGCTTGCCTGGAGAAGTCAAGAAGAGAACCCAGAATTGATCATTTTGGAACAGATGGAGTACTTGGGCCCAGAGTAGAACAGAACTTTATCACATGCATTTAGACACATAGAATAAATTGGAGAAGGTTGCTTTTATGCACATAATAGAAGTCAACTCAGTTTAGGGAACTGATTGAATTGTTCATAGGTTAAGCAATTTAGTATACAAATCTTAAACAGACTGCCCCTGTCCCAAAAGCAGCTGCACTGTAGTATTACTCAACAGTTCCAACACAGGAATTGTGGACTTTTGGCAAGGGACAGAGTACAGAGTAAGGATATAATACTATTCTTTTGGCCTCAGGTGTATACAATATGAATAATAAAGTAAACTTGAGATCCTAATTCAAACAGCAAAACTTTACTCTCATTAGCATCACTGAGACTTAGTTTAGAGATCTGTTAAATGAACAGACCTAAAAAGCAGTGTGATTAATGGGTTGGTTTTGACCTAGAGTTAATAGATTGCCCTAGGAATCTGTAAAACTTTTTTTTATCAGTGGCTTATATAAAGCTATTGCTGTCATGCCTGTCAAACTGCTGGTTGACCAAAAGCTGGGAAGGAGATCTAATACATTAAAAAAAAAAAAGATCTGGGATTCTGAGAGCTCTGGACAAGGTAGAAAAATGGCTCAAATCTTAAGACACAGTGACCTTGTACTAAGAATACACTCACACACACAAACACATATATGAAGCAAAGATAGTAAGTTGAGGAAGGTAACCTCAGTTTTATAACCCTGAGGTGCTACACCAACCAGGGATGCCTTAAATTGGGGCCATTTTAGCTTCTGGAGCCCTAATGGAAGGTGGAGTAAGCTCTACCCTTGCCTAAGGAATTTCCTTGCTTCTTGGCCACCTAAGCTGCTCTGTCTTTGCACTTCATTGCTAACTTACCAGCCTTCTATTCTTTCCTACATGCTGATCTGATCTTGCCTTGGATTTTTCTTCCTCAAGATTTTCTGCTTGGAACTTGAATTGTAATACGGAATTGTTCTCCTGACCCTACCTATTCTCACATACTTTGCTCTTTCAACTTTTCAGTGTCTCTCTCTTCTTCTGAGCTGGTCTTTCAGTATTCTCTCACCAGGCTTCCAAAGTTGAATTTTATCTGCCCCACCTTTCAGACTTGCCCTCCTTTTTTTTAAAATTTAAACATTTATTAATAATCATTTTTAACATGGTTACATGATTCATGCTCCTACTTTCCCTTTCACCCCCCCGCACTCCCCCCACCCATGGCCGACGCATATTTCCACTGGTTTTGTCATGTGTCCTTGTGATCAAGACCTATTTCCAAATTGTTGGTGGTTGCATTGGTGTGGTAGTTTCGAGTCCACATCCCCAATCATGTCCACCCCGACCCATGCGTTCAAGCAGTTGCTTTTCTTATATGTTTCCTCTCCTGCAGTTCTTCCTCTGAATGTAGGTAGCGTTCTTTACCATAAATCCCTCAGAGCTGTCCTGGGTCATTGCATTGTTGCTGGTACAGAAGCCCATTACATTCGATTTTACCACAGTATATCAGTCTCTGTGTACAATGTTCTTCTGGCTCTGCTCCTTTCGCTCTGCATCAGTTCCTGGAGGTCTCTCCAGTTCGCCTGGAACTCCTCCAGTTTATTATTCCTTTTAGCACAATAGTATTCCATCACCCGCATATACCACAGTTTGTTCAGCCATTCCCCAATTGAAGGACATACCCTCCTTTTCCAGTTTGTTGCCACCACAAAAAGCGCAGCTATAAATATTTTCGTACAAGTCTGTTTATCTATGATCTCTTTGGGGTACAAACCCAGCAATGGTATGGCTGGATCAAAGGGCAGGCATTCTTTTATAGCCCTTTGAGCATGATTCCAAATTGCCAGCCAGAATGGCTGGATCAGTTCACAGCTCCACCAGCAATGCATTAATGTCCCAATTTTGCCACATCCCCTCCAACATTCATTACTCTCCCCTTCTTTCATTTTAGCCAATCTGCTAGGTGTGAGGTGATACCTCAGAGTTGTTTTGTTTTGCATTTCTCTAATTATTAGAGATTTGGAACACTTTCTCATGTGCTTATTGATACTTCTGATTTCTTTACCTGAAAATTGCCTATTCATGTCTCTTGCCCATTTACCAATTGGGGAATGGCTTGATTTTTTATACAATTGCTTTAACTCCTTGTATATTTGAGTAATTAGACCCCTGTCGAGTTTTTCATTGTAAAGATTTTTTCCCAATTTGTTGTTTCCCTTCTGATTTTGACTACATTGTTTTTGTTTGTACAAAAGCTTTTTAGTTTAATATAATCAAAACCATTTAATTTACATTTTGTAATTTTCTCTAACTCTTGCTTGGTTTTAAAGTCTTTCCTTTCCCAGAGATCTGACAAGTATACTATTCTGTGTTCACTTAACTTATTTATAGTTTCCCTCTTTATATTCAAGTCGTTCACCCATTCTGAATTTATCTTGGTGTAGGGTGTGAGATGTTGATCTAGACCTAATCTCTCCCATATTGTTTTCCAAATTTCCCAGCAGTTTTTGTCAAATAGTGGATTCATGTCCCAAAAGTTGGGCTCTTTGGGTTTATCATACACTGTCTTGCTGATGTCATTTACCCCAAGTCTATTCCACTGATCCTCCTCTCTATCTCTTAGCCAGTACCATATTGTTTTGATGACTGCTGCTTTATAGTAGACTTGCCCTCCTTTTAGAGCCTCGATGCAGCTGCATTTGACTTTTAGACATATTAGCTGTTCCACAATGATTGCTGTCTCTTACCTGCTCCCTAGTAATTTCTTGCAATAGAACTCCAACCCTGCATCAGGTGAAACAAAGGTGTGCTACATATACTCAGAGCTGAATGAGTTCAGGGGAAATAGGGAGTGATTTTTGCTGCTTGGAATGAACTCGGAATGCCAGACCATAGAGAAAATGGAGCTTGATTTGAGCAGACATAGGTGAAGAGAAGGGGAGACACTTTCAGGTGAAGTGAAAAAAGGGGTATTGAATAAACACAAACTGTGACCATATAAGAAAATAAAGACATGGAAATGAGGAAAAGACAAGGGCCATAGGGGTGTGTCTTGGGAACAGTGGGTTGATAATTTTTGTTTGAGCAAAAGGATTGCGAGTATGAGATAAAGTTAGAAATGTAGTTTGGGGTCAGACTGTGGAAGACTCTGAAGGCCAGGCTAATGAATTTTTACTTGATTTTGAGTATCCATTTGGAACTTATTGAAGGCTTTTGTGGAATGGTGTGACATGATGAAAACAATGTTTTAAGAAGATTAATCTGGAGGCAGGGTGCAGGATGGTTTGGAGATATGGAATTCAGTTAGGAAGCTGTGATATAACAATGGTAGCTAGGGGTGGTGCATTCTTTCAGACTGACTTGATAAATGTCCATTTTAAGACCTTCAACAACTAATTTTTAGCAGCTTTTAAATATAGGATATCCCAAGGATCTATAGCACAGTTTTAAGCTTTACTAGCATAAACTGTCCTAAATAACTTTAATAACTTAAAACTATACTAAAATACTTGAGATATCCTATATTAGCAATTCAATCCTTTGTTAACTATGCTGCTAACTTTTATGGAAGTTAATTTGAAGACGGTTCAGAAATAAAAGTGATAATTGTAATTGTACTTTAGTTAGCTGGTAGTAATTGTTCCTGGGTCAAGAACCTTCTCCTGTTTTTCTCTGTTTTCAGATGACCCCATCACATCTCAAGGAGGAATAAGTTTCATTGATGAAAATAAACTATGTCAACTGTAAGATTAAAATTAATGTCCAATAACTCCAAGTATTTTTAAGATTTATCAATAAGCACTAGAAGTAGAAGAAATAAAAGGACAAAAGTAAAAGCCTGAGTAAAACCCACTATCTCAAACCACGATCAAGGGAAAAAGAGTGCAAGGGTGGAACTACACAAAACTTATATCCTCCCTATGTTAGCACGTAACATGAGAAGGAACATGGAATGCTGGGAGAGAGAGTCATGGGATGCAAATCCTAATCATACATCCTTCATCCCTTTTCCCCTCCCTACTGTTTTAATTTTAGTGTTCAAGTGTATAGGATAGTCTAGCAGTGATGAGTAAACTGTGACCTGTGGGCCAGATGTGGCTCCCTGAAATGTTCTATCCTGCTGTGTGGCATTATTCCTAATCTGAGGAATACAATGAGTAGGATACAATACAATGAAACTTCGAAAGAGTTGTCTTAGAAACAGACTGACAGATGAACATTTCCTTTCCTTTGGCCCCCTCTTTAAAAAGTTTGCCCATCACTGGTCTAAGGGGTGAAATATTGCTAGAAGAGTTAAGAGGCAAGCCATTCTCTATGCAAGCCACATTTATATGGCTGGGCTTCAGTTTTCTCATCTTTTAAACAAAAGGGTTGGACTACATGATCCTTAAATTCCTTAGAACTAGAACATTCTTCTTGATTTTGGGGGGGGGGAGGATTTTAAAAGATGCTTCCTTAGCCTTCCTCATGGGGATTTTAATTGGTTAAAAGAAAAGTAGGGTGCTGACTTTAAGAAAATGAAGCATGACTTCTTTCAGGGATATGTTTTTGAAAAATCTTTCCCTTTGAATAGGACCTGCTAGTAATTTTTGTTGAAATACTCAAGAGGGGGTGAGGCTTCATCACTTTGTCAGAAGGATTCTGTGTGACAAACCATGAGATTTAAACCAAATATCTAAGGCTAGAGAGGAAACGAAAACAAAAATAACCTATTGGAGGAGAAACTTGTCTTACCAGAACAGAATAACAGCTTCCATTGGTGAATGTGACTTTTCATCTCAGTCAGAGGGCCAAGAAAGCAGCAGTTCTGATGAGAAAGCAAGTCCTAAACATCTCTTTATACACTACCAGGAATGCTTTTGTGTGGCTCCTGGTTTTATTCAGCAGCACTGATTTCCTGATACTCTAACTCCATTCTTTACCCCCACCTACACTTTGAGAATCTCCATTAATCAAAGAGGACAACTCAGAACTTCCTAGCATTCTCTTGACTGAGTACTACCACCTACACGTGGCCAGCAGCTCCTTGGAAAGTAGGACTTCTGAAATGAAGTAGTTCAGGGTGTTCCCAGCAGGACTAGTTGAAGGTGGCACAAATGGCAAGGGTGGTGGACCTGATTCTGGGCAGCCAGTGTACGTCAGCTACTCATGGTCCCTATTTTTTTTTCCTTGTCTCCTCATATGGACATATAAGCAGAGGAATAGAATAAATGTTTTCTGAATGGCTGCTTAACCTGATAGGAGCTCAATATGGTATTACTTTTCCTTTTTTCTATAATATATAGGTCTATGATAAATTTTATGCCAAATACTAGCAACTTCTTCTGAATTCCTTAAAACCCATGGCGCTCCAGATCCTATTAACTCTAGGGACGCCAATAGACAATAAAAATGTAGTCAGTCCCTATTATGACATTTCTGCTGAGATAAGCCTGATATCCATTAGACTTAGAGAAACACCTTTTTCTAATAGGCTTTAAGATTATACTTACATCTTAAGTCAATATCAAATATGCCACTGCTTCTTCCTGCTACATGGCCTTTCTCATTTCCTCATATTTAAAGATATTATGCTTCTTCCCTATATTTAAAGTATTATGCCTTTTCAGGTATGGAAGCTATTCTAGAAAAGGTTGTTCACTCATTCATATACACATACATACACAGAGATTGCCTTCAGTAAGTAGCCTAGATCAAACAATGTTTTATACATGAAAAAAAAAATTGTTCTCTCCTTCCTGAGGGCCTTGGGGATGAAGTTGCCCGAGAAGGAGATTTTATAGCCAAATTATAAATCCTTGGAAATGAACAGTTATTTGGCACTGCTGGGAGGAAAGCTTGGTTATGTTCCTCTTAGCAGGCACCACTATACAGAAGGCAATAGAGGCAAAGCCAAGTGCCTGCTGACTGCCACTGGCACTAAAATAAGAAACCAATGTCCCAAGGGAGCACAGGGTCCAACTTTTAAAGAGTTGGCATTTTAATTTACAGAGAAGTTTTCCACTTTGGGGATCCAAGCAGCTGAGTGCAATGTAGTTCAATCAGCTGGGATCATAAAAAGCTGTATACTTTACAAAGGGATAGGGTGGGGTGCAGAAGGATTATCCCCTAAACCTACATGAAAGACAAAGGTGAATTTTATGCACAGAGGCACATTTCCATCCCCACGACTCCTTCCCAGTTAGACTTTCTAAGACAATGATTCATTGGCAGAACTCTATAGTGACCACATGGGTCTAGAGAGCAAGGTGAGTTCCATGTTTCAAGTGAAATGGTAATCCTACTCCCATGAAGTAGCAAAGGCAGAAATACAAACAGATTTAAGATGGGTTCAATTAAATTAATGAATACTAAATGCATAATGGTTTTTGGTGAGGTAAACCAGAGATCAGAGAATCAGAGAATGTTCAAAGAGGCACTGGATTTACAGAAAGGACCTTAGTGATCTTCTACTCCAGTTTTATTTTACAGGTGAGGAAGCCAGTGCTCAGAAGAGATAAATGATGTGTCCAAGGTCAAATGGCAATTTGATAATGGGGCTGTTCAGTTCTGTTACCTCTAAGTTTAGCCATCTTTGGGTCTACATCAAACTTGAGGGCAGATGCTAATTTAACCATCCCCCACATATAAAGGAGGAGGAGAGGAAAAAAGACACAAAACAAAACAGTTTTTGGCTGGGAAGATACTGAGCTTCTGGGGCCAGGAAACTGACAGCAGAGAAGCAGGATCTCCTTTGGCTTCTCCTCGAAATAAATCATTTTATTCATTGTGCTGTAACTTGTGAGAGAAAGAGCCAGAGAAGCCTTGACCCCCTGAGAAGAGACCAAAAATAGCTGGGGGCAAGGAGCAGAGCCCCAGGGTCCCCAGGGGGGCCCCCATTCCCAAACATGAATCAGTTTGGCTTCACGAGGGGGCCAGCTACAATTACATGCCTCCAATTGTTAGGTGAGGGCTGGCTGCCTAAGCTGGTTCCCCACAGCCTAGTTAAATAACAGTTACAAAGTGTGGTATAAATTGATACAGATTCCAGCATGTTAGGAGAAGGTGGCTTCCTTCTCCTCAGTGCCCATGTCTTCCCCCTGTGTCTGCTTTGGCTCACTCTCAAGTTCTTTTCTTTTCTTTTTTTTTTTTAATTTTCTTTTTAAAAAATTTCCCCCATGGTTACATAATTCTTATTGTCTTCCTACTTCCTTTCCTTCCCCCCCTCTTGGAGTTGACAAACAATTCTCCCGGGTTATACCTGTATTATCACTCAAAACCGATCACTCTCAAGTTCTCACCTGTGTCCACTCAGAGAGAAGCCATTCATGAGGACAATCTTCATTCTTGCACGCTTGTTGAGAGGCAGGTCTTGGGGCTGAGCAAAAGGTCTCTGGCAACTCGAGGAAGCTGCCATCAGCCATTCGTTGTTTGCAAAGAACATCTCTTTTCTGAGCGCCCCCTCCACAGGTCCGGGAACACTGGGAAAGAGAAGGCTAGAATGTTAGGCAAGAAGCCCATTTAAATTCTGATTGTGCCCAGGGATGAGCAAAATCAGTATTAGGTGGGAAAAGAAAGGACAAATAGTTAATGGCCCCAATTCTTTCTACCCACTTTGAAATGAATTTATTAGTAAAAATAAAAGAAACAAACCAAACAAATCCCGATTCCTCTTTTAACTAGGTTGGAATTGTCAAGGTCTCTACAACTTGCCAAGTTGCTTATAGCCTGTGATTTGCTTCAATACAAAACAACCAGTTTAAAAGGTTAATATAATACAGTGTTAATCATTTTTATGATAGAAAATAAAATTTATATTTGTTGTTTCCAGAGGGAATAAGACAAGGTTGCTGCCATCATCATAAATGAGGGAGGCTAACTATAGCCAAAGGGACATTTTGGGGGTGGGGGGACAAAGGAGATGTTCTTATTATAAGGATTTCTTTCCTTTTCCTCATGGGAAACTATAGTTTTGTCATACCAATACCTTCAAATGGCTACTCTTATATCCATCCCTCACTTGTTTATGACCAATTCTCCCTTAGGTCTTCCCATTAACCGATTATAAACTCTAGCTGACCCTGTAAGTGATTAGTCTTCCAAATAACTGGATAGCTAAAGTGTGTCCTAAAATTTGCCTGAATACTTGCCAACTTCTTGGGGGTGGGGACAACCAGCTTGGAAAGCTTCCCACAGTTCATTCCCCATTAGCAATTGCCCTAATCCCATGAACTCAATGAAATTGTGCTAGAACCTCTAAAGTAAGGAAGATACTAACCAGGTGCTCATTCTCCTTCCTGAGGATAGGAAAGGATAAAATTGGTTTACAATTCAGCTATAGAGATTTCATTTAGCTATTAGAAGAAATTTTCCAGTTGTCAGACACTGGGGGATGGCTCAGAAAGGATGTTTGAGTGTTCCTACCCAGAATCCTTTCTTCATCTTTCTGCAATTGCTAAGTATTAGGAACATGGGCTAGAATTTAAGGAACAGATACCAGGAAGGTTTAAAGAATGACTTCATGGAGAAGGTGGCATTTGAGCCTTGAAGGAAAAAAAGGAATGTCTAAGAACTAAGAGGTGAAGAGAGTATATATTAAAGGCAGGAGGAATACCTAGTATTAAGGTACAAAGACGGGAGATGGAGTAGCATTTGTGAATGGGCATAATGTGGAATAAAGCTGAGAAGGTAAGTTGAGTCCAGATTGTTAAGGGCTTTAAATGTCCAAAAGAGGAATTTCTATTTGATTCTACACAGCATAAAGAACCACTAGAATTTATTGAGTACGGAAATGATATAGCCAGATCTGTACTTTAGCAAAATCACTATGGCAGCTGTATGGAGGATAGGTTGGAGTGTGGAGAGTCTTGAGGCACATAAAATAATTAAGAATCCATTGCAATATTCCAAGTGAGAGGTGATGAGGACCTGAATTTGGATTGTGGCAGTGTGAGTGGAGAGAAGAGGATGGATCCAAGACATATTGCAGAAGCAGAAACAACAAAGCAGGATGCTGTACTAGCTTCTGGTCCTGGAATTCCATTAGCAAAGTTTAGATATGTCTAAGTGTTTCTGTGAGCTTGTGGGGATGGTGAGCTAAAGCTGTGTGGAGGGAAATAGAGCTCATTGGGAGGGCTCTGTATTGTTTGGTTCCAGGCCCTGAATTCTTTCTGTATTTTTCATTGCCTTAAATAAAAAACCTGTTCTGTTTCTAATGCCTTAGTCTGAATGCTTATAGGCCAACTGAGCAACATTTGAGAGACTTGAGTCCAATTCTGATGTTCCCAAGAGAAACCTTGGATGGAGACATGAGCCATAGAGATTCCTGATTAGAGAGGGACTTTAGAGATTCTATCTGAACTCCAAGGTGAGGTCAGGGCCTGATGTCTTTTCAGGCTCATTTTGCATTGTACCACTACTGGCAAGAGGAAGCATGCCATCCTATGTTCTACTTCTTCTAAGCATTAATGCCAGCTATAACCCTTTTCCTCTGCCTTGCCTATGTCTGAAACAAGTTCCCTCCTAGACTCTGTTGAAATTATTTTCTTCCTTCGAGGCCCAGCTCTGGGGCCATATTTCTATGAATTCCTGATTTCCCTGATTCCATGAATTCCCTGATTCCTCAGCTGAAAGTAATCTTTTCCTTTTCAGATTTTATTTGAACATGTTGAAGTTCTCTGCTTTTAAAGAGTGTTGATTACAGTTACAAAAACCTATATTAAAATCCTGCCCCTGATACCATCTCTGTGATCTTGGGCAAATCTGTTAACCTCCCTGGGCCCCAAGTTTCCTTATCTGTTAAATGAGGAAACTGGTAGATGGTTTCTGAGGTTCTTTCTAGTTCAGGATTTATGATCTTATCACATACCATGCTATATCATCCTTATTTATGAAAATATGTACAGTTATTGCACAATAAGGAATTTTATTTATTATGTTTTATGACTTCAAGGTTCTTCAGCCTTCATCATTTTTTTTAAATCTTTGTATTCTAAGTTGTGAAAACAGTGCCATGAAGGCGATAGGTCTCTGATAAGCATTTCTGAATCATGAGGAGAAACTGAGAAAAGTGATTCCACAGTTGAGAGTAACACAGGGAAAAAAGAAATCCGAATCAGTTATTACTCTTGCAACTGGAGAAAACCAGCCTTCTCACTAGATATATTATGATCTTTGCTCATGGGACAGTTTATTCATAAGTGGTATGAATTGAAAAAATGCAATAATTGAATATTTCAATAATTGAAACCTCTTAAATTTACAGCTTTCTAGTTCTGAGATTGCTTGTTCACTAATTTTAGAAGAAATATCAAATTGAAGAGATATGTTTAAGAAGGTACCCTGGTTTCCAAACACAGAATGATCTGGTAACCTGTATTGCTAAATTTCTTGCTTGGACAAAACCTAATTGGCTGCCTAATGTCCCCTAATAAGTAGCCTTTTGGTAGATTCTTCGTGTGTTGAGACCCTGTTCTTAATTTAATGATTTCTTTTCTGAACTGGGAACTAGACTGCCCATTATTATGGAAAAATGACATTGGTTAATTAAGGGATAATTTAGGCTTGTGTTTTCTCCTCTGTGGCTAACATTGACTTCAGTTAAATCAATAAAAAGTTCTAGGTTAAGAATAATTGAGCCAATATGGACATTTTACTGATTTATTGATGGGCAACTAGGCTAGAAGGCAAAGAATAATGGATTTGGAGTCCAAAGATCTGGGTTCAGGTTCTAATTCAGCCACTTTTGAGCTGTGTCACCTTTGATAAGTCATACTATTCTAAGCTTCAGTATCTTTATCTGTAAAATAGGAATATAAATACTGGGACTACCTACCCAGTCATACCTATGTGATTGTTGTGAGGATCATGCCAATAATTAAAGTAAGGCACTTTGGAAAGTATTTATTGCATGTTAGCTATTATGAGGGGCCACTGGCCTGGAGGCTAGAGGGTTGGACTTGTGGTCAGTATTCCTAGTGTTATATCCCAGACACAACATTTACTGGCTATGTGACCACTGGTTAATCACTTCATCTCTGAACCTAGTTCCTCATCTGTAAAACTGTGATAGTAATGCTTGTACTAGATAGCTAGGTAGCACAGTGAATCCAGAGTTGGATTTGGAGTCAGAAAGACAGGAGTTCAAATCCTGCCCCAGACATTAGCTATATGACCCTGGCCAAGTCACTAAGCTTCTTTCAGCCTCAGTTTCCCCATCTGTAAAATGAGGATGGTAATAATGGAATATACCACACAGGGTTGTTTTGAGGATAAGATGAGACAACATTATGTAAAGTGCTCTGCAAACCTTAAAGAACTATATAAAAGCTAGTTATTATTATTGTTTTTATTGTTATCTCACAGAGACGTATCAGAGAAAGTACTTTGTAATCTTAAAGTTCCATATAAACTTGAGCTCTCATGATTATAAGTCTTAATCTGCTTATTTACAATTGATGAGGAGTTTCCAAAGGGCTCCTGCTGGTAGAGGAGGATGGTTGCTGCTGTTATGATAGTCATTATAGTAGGATCATAGACTCAGAGCTAGGGGAAGCTTAGAGATCACCTCCGATGCAATCATTTTATGGAGTTAAAAAAAAAGAAACCCAGTTATTCAATTAAACCCAACACCTGGCATTAATTAATGCCTACTATGGCACATAGTAGGAACCGACTCTATGTTTAGCATTGTGTTAGGTGCTGGGATTAGGAAGACAAAAATGAAAGAATTCTTCTCCTAAAGGAACAAACCTTCTACTTATTTTCAAAAGGCTGTGTTGTGAGCCCTCTTCACTTTCTATACTCTCTTGGTAACCCCATCAGTTACTAATATGCTGAGATGATAAACTCAAAATACTGATGAGGATACCAAGAAAGAGGAAGCCTAATCTTGTCTCTTAGCCCCAGTCCTGCAACATCATGGTTCATTGGATATTTCAAAAGAAATGGCACAAAGACATATGAAACTCAACATAGCCAAACTCTTTCCTTCCAAACCCATTCCACTTCCAACTGTCTCTATTGCTGTTGAAGGTACCACCACGAACTTCCAATCTGTCAGATATATAACCTTGCCCTTATCCTTAAATCCTCATTCTCTTTCACTACATATACTCAATCAGTAGCTAAATCTTACTACTTCTACCTCCACAAAATCTAAAATCCAACTCTGTCTTTCTGCTTATATAGTCTTCACTGGATTTCAGACCCTCACACCTCTCAGGTAGATTAATGCAACAGCCTCCTAATTGCTCTCTCTGCTACATCTCTTTCTATTCCAGTCTACAGCTTACATAGTGGCCAAAATGATTTGTCCTTAAACTGACCCTGTCACACTTTCCTATTCAACAAATATTAGTGACTTTCTATTGCTTCCGGGATAAAATATAAACTCCTCTATTTAGCTTTTAAATCCCTTCCTAATTGTAAGGAAAGTCCAGCCACAACCTATCTTCTTAGCCTTGTATATTTCTCGCCTTCCTATATTGTGTGATCTGGCCAAACTGCCTCCTGTTCTTCACACAGGCCATCCACCCTCCATCTCTGTCCTCCTTCCATTCCTGGAATGTACTTCTACTTCAGAGAATCCTTTCCATCCAAGCATAGCTTCAGTGTCACTATTACATGACTTTTCTGGTTCCATAACAAAAGTTTTGTCCCTCTCTGAGTACCTTATGTTTAATAATATTTCTTCTCTTTACATATTTTACTGTATATTCTTGTATGTGCACTTGTTTCCTCATCAGAGTGTAATTTTGCAAGTGGAGATCGTTTTATTCTTGAAAGCTGTAGCCCCAGCAGCTAGCACAATTCCTGAGACATACTAGGTACTTAATAAATCTGGTTGGTTGATTGACTGATATAAAGGAAAAATAGAACACATGCAAAGTAGGTACAAAATATATTTAACAAATACAAGATAATATGTGGTCTTTATGTTGAGTTTGTGTTGATTGCTAAGAACTGGAGGGATGGGGAAAGGATAGGAAATAGCAGTTACACTGGGTCTTTGAAAGTAATAAGGGGTTTCAAAAGGTGGGATTATTGTCTTTAAGGAAACCTAGTAGAATGATGGTCCTGTTTAGCTACTAGAAATCCCAAGTGGCCATGGAGGGCACTTTTAGCACTACAGAAATAAACTGTTTTTTCTTTCCTTTTGTTTCTTCCACTCCCTCCATCCCTTTCAAAAACAATTTCTATTCAATGATTAATGTGATCTTTAACCTTTGATCTCTGCTCAGGAGACTTATATTGTGGCTTTAAAAATGGTCTTCTCATTTTCCTTCTGAAATACACTTTTGTAAACAAGATAAACACACTAATGGATTTATTCCCAGGATAGAACATTTTAAACTGCCTCTCACTTATATGAAGCTTTGTTTTAGTCACTGGAATGTGACACTGATGACTATCAGGATTTGATCTGCCAAGAACTTCAGAGTTTTATCTCATTTGATCCAATGGAGGAAAAATAGGAAATGGAAACATAACTGGTAACCATTTGCAATTCAATCATTGCAACTTTCTTAAAATTATGCTTTCACATGCTTGCACACAGACATGCCAAATTCTAACCCCAGGAAAAAAAAGGATTGTAGGGAAAAGGCCATGGAATCCCCCTTATGAGCCAAGGAAAGAGCTAGGACTGGGAGGTTATTTCTCTCTCTGCCCAGATGCATGTAACATTTGTGTGTAGGACCAGTGGACACCAAGCGGTATATAAAACATAATTTATGTGAAGAAGCACAAACGACTTTGGAACACTTTCCAGTTTATTTGATGTTGTTTCTTTTGGCACTTTCCAACCATCTGCCCCTTCCCATAAGGATTGAGATTTTATACAAAAAAAATGAACAAAGAAAGAACATTAATGAGTTTTGGGGAGGTGGAAGGTAGAGGAGTCACAGTAAGCTGGCTTCCAAGTTCTTTCCATAAATTACTGCTAAGTACTGAAAACAAGGAACTCGGTTTGCTCTCCTTAAAAAGCCTGTCACTCTGTTGCTAATTGGATGCTAAGTGAAGCAAACAACTAGCTCTATGTCCAGAGCAAGGGAGACCAGAGAAACTTTTCTTTGGCCCCACTTAGGACAACTATACCCTACTAGGCAAAGTATTAAAGGACATATTTTAGGAAAATCATGGAAAATCTGAAATATATTCAGAGGAAGGTAAGCCCTAAGGGTCGAGATCTCCTTCTCCATGGCATAGAGGGTTTGGGCAGAGACAATGGGGATATTTAGTTGGAGAAGAAGGGAAATAACCACCTTCAAGTAAATGAAGGCCACCATATGGAACAGGAACCAGACTTATTCTACTTAGCCCCCAAAGTTAAAACTAGGAACAAGGGCTAGAAGGTACATTAGGAGAGGTAGATTTAGATGGGAGAGTGGATAGAGTGCTGGACCTATAATCAGATAATTATCAAAATTATCAAAAAATATCAGTGCAGATAAAGTCAGATGGCATAGCTTTAAATCCTGGTTTGATTACTTAACTACCTAAATGACCTTAATTAATCAATTAATCAATGGGCATTTTAATAAATGCCTACTATGTGCCAGGGGCATGTGGCTAGGCAGGGGAGAAAAAGTAAAAAGAATAAAACAACCCCTATTTATAAGACAGTAAGGAAGACTAATATACAAAATATTTTAATTTCTTTTCATAAACCAACCTCCTCTCATGACTAAAAATATACTTCCAATATGTTAGGGCTAAAAAGACAAAGGTTATCACACAGACCCAGATGATGGAATAAAAGTGAGAGAGAATGACTACAAGGAATAGTAGAAACAAAGAAAGGTCAGATAGCAACCCAAGCTAAAATTACAGTTCTGCATCATAGACTCCTAATTATTTCTAAAACAGGTTTGTGTTTTAGTCTTCCTTCTTTCTCTCCCAATCCAAGTATGAGTAAATGTTGGATATTTGCCATTTGTCAAGTATGAGCTTCAAAGAAAACAAAGGAAGTGACATTAACATTTGACAGATGGTGATCCATACAATTTATGCTGCCTTTTCTCTGGGAAAACCACACACAGATTGCCCTGATAACACTTGTGTCCAGCCAAACACTGTGATGCGGCTTTTGTCCCACTGAAAACTCGGCACTCACCAAAGCAGTCGTCTGTCATATTTTAAATGGACCCTTCAGACATCTCACAGATTTTTTTCCCTGTTCCTTTGCACAAGAAAAAAAGAAAGAAAGAAGGAAATTATAGCCTGCGTGTTGAAGGATGAGAAACTCCCAGGTCTATACACTCTGGGTCATAAGCAGTGCCTAGACAGATAAATAGGAAAGAAAGGAAGAAAGAAAGATTTAGACATCAAGAAAGCAATAACTTGTTGTGAGTGGTATACTACGTACCCTCATTCTAACAAGGATTGTAGTGAAATCCAAAACTCAAAGACAAGTGTGTTGTTAACAGCTGTGGTGTGAATAAGAGAATGTCAGCACTCCAATCTACTGCACTAGTGTCCTGAGATAAGAGCCAATTAGCTAAGAATTGCTTCAGAGTTACTGTTGACTTACTCTGCCAAACACATCACATAAAGGCTTGTTTTCTTTTAGTCTTTTAATCAAATGGTCCGGGGAAGCTAATATTGCTGGATAAATCTTTTGGAAAGACTTACTGATGACCTCTAAAAGCTAACATGATCTTATTCTGCATTAATCCCAGGGCGCTGTCCTGGGATCTTTTCTCCTGTCTCTCTTCATCTTCTTTCCCTGTGATCTCATCAGTTCTTAACGTGTTTAATTATCAGTTCTATCCAGAAGAATCCCAGATCTAAAAGAATTTTTGCTATGGTCTCTCCTTTGCACTCTAGTGCACATCAACTGCCTATTGGACATTTTCAACTCTGTAGTCCAACAGACATTCCAAAGCAAAGCTCGTGTTCTCCCTGCTATACTCCCCCACACCTAATTTTTCCAGTGCAAATTTGGTTATTTCCCATGTTTCACTCTTCTTTCCTCTCCATATCTATTCTGTTGCCAAGTCTCATCCATGCTTCCTTCATGGATCCAAAAAACCAAATATATATATATATATACATATATATGTATATATATATGCTACTTCTCAGCTCAAGAAGCTTTATGAAATCCATAATGATGTGCTCTCTATTACTTCTCATATCCAATACAACCCCCTCGATTGATATTTAAAGCCCTTAACAATTTAGCTCCAGCATACCTATCTAGATTTAACACATATCACTTCTCAGACCATTTCATATTTCAGTCAAACGAATCTACTTAGTGTTCTTCCCACACAATACCTCATCTCCAATTTCCATGTCAAAAGCTTGACTGTTTCCTACTCCCAGACTAGAATGTGCTTCCTCCTCACCTCAGACCTTTAGAATCACTAGGTTTCTTTAAAACTCAGCTTGAGTTGAGTTTGACATAAAACTCCCCTTCTGCTTACTCCAGAAGCTAGTGTTCCAGCCTCTACCAAAATTATTTTGCATTTATTTAGTATATATTTTAAACTTATAAATAAAAACACATTATTTTTTTCTGATAAAATAAAACCTGTTTTAGGGCAAATACTTTTATTTTTGTTTTTGTATTCCCCAGGACCCAGAACAGTGTCTCATCTATCATAAGGGATTAATAAATGTTTGTTAAATTGAATTGAAGTCTCCCAATAAGAACACATTCTTGTCTTCTAGCTGTTTGGTAATTTCCATCAGAAATTTGTCATCACTGTCTTCTGTGGATGAAGTCTGTAATAATGTACTGTGGAGAATAATTTCTGTTTTGTCTTCCCTTCTTCCTAACTCAGATGTTTTTCACCAGGGTTTCCTTCCTTAAGGGTCATGGAATTTTGGACTAAAACTGTCTGGACATAATGTTGTTCTACTGTCCCATCTACCTGCCAAATTCTTCCGGAACAAAGTGTGTCTTTCCATTAATATATTTAACTTAAGGGTATTTCTTTATCAAAGCTTCATGAAAACTAGGTTTCTCTCTCTCTCTCAGTGTCTCATGTTCATTTTTTTCAATCATTTCTGCCCCTGTCCTTGTTTATTCCTGAATGTTTCCATTACTATTTTTCTCTCTGAATTATACTTCCTAGAAGTATTCCCCTCTTCACTTCTATCTTTGATTTAGAATCACTAGCTTTTTCCATGGTGTCTGGTTTAGTCACTGGGTCTGGGAGCTCTTCTTCTTAATGAATTTTCATTTTAAAGTCCTTCTTATCAGTTTAGTATATCTCCAGAAAAAGACATCATTCACTAGTATGTCTACTTTGGCTAAGAACCCACCATTCTTTTGTTGTTGTTGCTACCATTTGTTTTTATTTTTAAAAATATATACTATATAACAATAATATATATATATATGATTTGTTATAAATGTGTAATAAATTATAATATGTTTTCCAAGAGAAACAAATTTTCACGTTAGCTATGTCCAAAAATCTATCTCTCATTCTTCCTTCCCCTTCCCAAGAAGATAGGAAATATGATACTGATTATATATATACCATCATTTTTAAACTTCTCAGATTGGTTCAGAAAGCTAAATTCCATTCTTTGACATTATCATCTCTGCCACTTGTTTATTGCCTGCCTCTTCTTCCCTCCCTCCTTTCCCCTTTCTTCCTTCTATCTTAGCATGAATATTTTGTATTGGTTCTAAGGCAGAAGAGTGGTAAGGGCTAGGCAATGGGGGTTAAGTGACTTGCTCAGGGTCATATAGTTAGGGAGTGTCTAAGGCCAGATTTGAATACAGGACACCCCATTTTCAGACCTGGCTCTTTATCCACTGAGCCATCTAGCTGCCTCACTTCCCCATCTTTCTAACATAATTATCTTCAATTGGGAGTAGTAATAGAAAACGACATTTGCATCTCAAAGCTCTTCAGTTTTTTACCCAATGGCTTCATACTCTCTAAAGATTCTTTTTGGCTTCCTCTGGCGCTAACATAAATCAGTATTGATAGTTATCATATTGGATAAGTTTTGGGAAATTCTCTATAGGTAACAGGTACTAAATTTGGATTCACAAGACTTTGCTATTTGGATACTCTGTGGCTTCCCCCAATGAAATATAAGCTTCTTGAGGGCAGATACTGTTTCATTTTTATCTATATTTCCAGGGCCTAGCACAGTGCCTGATGTGTCGAAAATTCTTAAGAAATGCTGAATGATTGATTAGATTGGATTTATTAATTGATTAAAGCATGTATGGGGAGATGCACACATTTACAACATTGTTTATTTACAAGACTGGAAGGAACATTAAAGATCATTTAATCCAACCCTCTTCTTTTTCAGATGAGGAATCTAACAATTATAAAATAAAAATGATAGAATACGAATCCCTCACATTCTCTGATGCTTCATTGAAGTGTGAGCATCATCTTAAGTACTCAAAAGCATTGCCACTGGACTCCAACTCTGGGACATTCTACCAAAGTGGAATGATCTTGAGTGCAGACAAGCAATATTCTTTTCTAAGAGGCAGTCTACCTAAATTTAAAGAACTTCAGCCTTGGTAGCTTGGCCACTGAATGATGATTTTCTTCATCAGCAACAATTTATGAAGATCACCAAGTAAAAGCCTGAGATTGGCATTTATAGAGAGAATTCTACCCTGACAAAAGCTTAGATCCTTGAAGTGTTAAAATAAGATGCATAATTATTGACCAACTCTGGAAGTGTAAATATCACACAATCCCTGGAAGTCTTTCAACTATACCTGCTATCTATCTATCTATCTATCTATCTATCTATCTATCTATCTATCTATCTATCTATCTATCTATCTATCTATCTATGAAATTTTTGGTTCTTTGGGGCTTCCCCAGGCAATTTCTGTTCTTAACTGCCTATCTGTCATACTGTAGATGCTTTCTGATGTGTTACATTGATTCCAAGAGCAAAGGCTATGATAATATGACTTATTCAGGCATTTTTTCAGTCATGTCTGACTCTTCATGAGTCCATTTAGGATTTTCTTGGCAACAATATTAGATTAATTTGCCATTTCCTTCTCCTGCTTATTTTACAAATGAGGAAACTGAGGGAAGCAGGGTTTAATGACTTGCCCAGGGTCACACAGCTAGTATGTGTTTGAGAGTGGATTTGAACACAGATCTTTCTGACTCCAGGTCTGTCACTGTATCCACTCTGTAACCTAACTATCCATAGAGATCAACACTAATCCATCATCAAAGAAAAAAAATCAAATGAATTCTTTGCTAATGTAGGGTAATCAGTTCCAATTACACAGAATTTCAGAGTCAGAAGGGATCTCATAGGTCATCTACTTCTACAGCAGAATTCATATCTGAACCAGGATT
Source organism: Gracilinanus agilis (assembly GCF_016433145.1). Lineage (NCBI taxonomy): Eukaryota > Metazoa > Chordata > Mammalia > Didelphimorphia > Didelphidae > Gracilinanus > Gracilinanus agilis. The sequence goes on from NC_058130.1 coordinate 109,807,267, forward strand.
CCCCCGTATGTCATATGTGGTCCTTTGGCCTTGGATTGAAGATCTTTAGTGAAGGGAAACTTCCAAGGCAAACAATTACACTTTGAATTACTCCTACTTGTTAAGGAAGATTTTCCTTGCATCAAGTTGAAATTACCTTTTCCTACCTACAATTCCCATCTATTACTTTTAATTATTCCCCCTCTGGCCAACTATGAGTCCACATGAGTCCACAACTTCCACTTTTTTAAAATATCCTTTCAAATAAGGGAAAAGTTAGCTATCATGCTCCCCCTACGTCTCCTCTTTCCCATCTTTATATAAATCCCCATTCTTTTCCATCAGAGAAGTAGGCTATTCTAGCTTGAGTGTTCAAAAATACATTCCTAGATTTTCAGCAATCACCTAAATCAATCCAAGGCAGGAAGGAGATCATAGCAAACACTATTCTCATCCCTAGTTCTCACCTGTTGCCATTCTGTAGGGTACCAGGCTGGTGGGCAGTTGAAACGGTTGCAAGCTTGTACTATGGTGGGCTTGGGTTTGTGGCACAGTTCATCCGCCAGCACCACAGTCTCGTTCATCTCTCTGGAAAGTAGGTGGGAGCAGAAAACATCCCGAGTCTGTAGACCGACTCCACAGGTTAAACTACATGGACTCCACTTGCCAATTTCCCACCTAAGGAGAGATCAAAGAGGAAGAGGAAGCCTGAATTGTCTGTGGAGAAGTTTCCCAAACCTGTCATCATAAGGCTGAGTGGCTGTGATAGAATAAAAACTCTCATACTTAAATGTGTGCAAACTGAGTAAGAATTAAACTGAGGGTCTCCTTTTTAGACTTAGTCCTACCCTTTCCCAAAATTTGAAATAAAACATATTAGCAAACATTCACTAAATCCTGAATAATTATCACCACTATTTTGCTAAATTAAAGTGATTTTTCTAGAATTATGAAGGGATTAAATTTCAGGGCTCGGTTGGGCACGCAGGGGGTGAACAGGTCTTCCTGATCACCTTTCTAGTCCTCATTCTCAGCAAGGTAGAAAAATCTGTGCTTGTTTATTCTTTGGCTTCAAAGTAAAAAAAAAGTAATTGGCTCCAAATCTCCTCAAATTTTTACTGTGGCTCAGAACTGTAGCCCTGTCTTATGTACAAATATCATCACTGCCTGGTACTGGATAATGTAACTGAAATGAAGGCTACTAAATACATCAGTTCTTTGAGGGAAGAATTAAATGGAGAGGAGAGTCTTGTTATCTGGAAAGACCTGTCAAGCTGAGAGCCTAAATATACTTGTTTCAAATAACTGTGGTTTAAAGAAGCCAGCTAAGATGAAGTGAAGGGCTAGGAAAACAAAACAAATAAAAAGAAACAATCTTGCTTTTCCCTCTTGATCTCAACTTCAGAAATGATAATGGTAAAGATAAAGCTCAGTTTCCCTGTGGTTTTCCTTACATTGTTTTAAAGAAATCAGTTTACCACTTGAGATTTTCAAAGCCTTGCCTACTTACTTGTCTAGGCTTGAATAATGTGCCAATAGGACATGGCCTAGAAGATCCTAGGAGATGTAAGAGCAGGAATAGTAAGAACCAATAGCCTATGGCTTCTCATTTTACTATCCATGGTCAGCTTTTTTTAAATTTTATTTTATTTTACGGTCAGCTTTGAGAAGAGTTTGGTGGAATCTCTGGCTTGCAGAGATTTTTCATCAACCCACAAAAAATTTCCTTGTCCTCATTTACCCAAGTTGCCAGCATCCTACCCTAGTCTCTCCCTGTCTATTGTTTATGTTGTTACTGGACTATGGAGAACCCATATACTTCCTTGGGAATATACACTGAAAGTGTCTCCACTAATATTCACAAGTCTTGAAAGGAGATGATGAATGGCTGATATTTTCCCTTCCTTCTCTTGACTTGTGATTTTATAGCTGTAAGGAATACCTGGTAGGGAAATTCTCTGCGACAAACAGATCTGAAGAGTTACTTGAGGGTACTAAGAATTGCGGTGATGTGACCAAGGTCACAAAGTTAGTATGTATGAGAAGTAAGACTGCAACCTTTGTCTTCGTTGCTAGATTTCTCTTGGACTCTGGGATGTAATTTGTAATTTTCACAGTTCACAATTTAGGGAAAAAAGCCAAACAGAAATAAAACCTCCCTCTTCCCCCTCTTCTTCTCAAGTTAAAACAAAACCCAGGTCCAATATTGATTCCTTACTATAGAGCCATATCATTCAGAAATTTTTATAAAACTGCTTTATAAACTTGAAAGACTAAACCAACATTGTAGTATAGTCATCTCTAATAATTGATATTGATATCAATTGATATTGTCATTTTGGAATGGCAAAATGGAAAAAGCAACTTGGATCAACTCTCAGGAGGCTCAAATTTGAATTCTATCTCTTTCTTTATGAATTTCTGCTACTTTATCTGTGTGTGATCTCTGGCAATTCCCTTCCCCTCCCTGAGGTCCAGTTTCCTCATAAGTAAGATGAGGATTGGTCCTCTAAGGCCCCTTTCAGCTTCAAATTCTCTGATGCTAAAATCAGCTTCCCCGTTGCCATCTCCTACAAACACAATCTGACCACTGAGATTGATTAATACTCTTGCTTTTGTTGTTTTTGAAAGCAGCCTGGTCACTTGGCAGCCTGCTAGACAAAGTCAGAATGTGGTCTCCCTGACAGTGTCTCTGGGGATGAGTCTCTCGGTTTCCTACAAAGACACTGATCAGAGTTTGCGTGGGCACCAAGTATCTTCAGCAGCTGACATGTCTCAGTGGGACATGTCTGAGTTAGGTGTACAAAAGGAGGAATTTTAGCCTTCTAGGAGAATGCCTTTGGACACAGAACTCATTATGGGAGCTGCCAAAATTTCTTTTCTTTCAGAGTGCCCCCTAGAGAACTCTGGGTGAGGCTTGACCCTGTATCTTGCAGGAATTCCACCTTGCCATTTCCATGTTACACTTCCACAAACTCATCCCTTATTATTGATAAAAATGCCCATTACTTCTAATGGCAGGTCACAGCTAAGCAGCCCTCATATCCCAAGAACTTTCCCTTGGCTCCTGGGTGAGAAAAAGAGCCCATTATTTATTTTAAAAAAATTTTAATGCTGTTTTTGTTTGAATAAAGAAGAATAAAACACTACTATGAACACATACTTCTTGGTTCACAATTAGGTTTTCCTTTCCTGAGTTGTCAGTATGAAACACTGGCTTGTTTATAGCTTCTCTTACTGTTATTGCCTAATAGTTTTTAAAAATGCTTATAAGTCATTTGTTTTCATTGCAATTCCTCTAGTAGGCAGGTAACAAGTTAGGCAACATTTGTGGAGGGGTTCCATATTAACGAGTAGAAAAAAGAAAGGAAATAGTAGATGGGTTCTTGTCCAAAAACACTAATAAAGTAACATGTCAACCAGTGTGTCTGAGTATGCAAATAGATTATGTTGATGCTGTGGGTATAGGGGATAAAAGAGCAGAATGGGATGACATTTGTAAAGGAAGGATTCCTTGAGTGAGTGAGTTCTGAGCTAGGATTTATTTGAAAGAGGAAATGGCTAGATGAACCAAGGCAGATAACTGGTAACTCCTCTGAGTCAATCAATCATTTATTGAAAATATAAATAAACTCAATGATGAATGAGGCACCATGGAAGATATAAAAGAAATATATAAGGCATGGTTCCTATCTGCAAGTAGCTTACAATCTCTATGAGGAGATATAATCCATAAAATAGCAATGAATTATATTATATGGAAATGGAATTTTTGAGTCAAAAGGAAGTCTAAATACCACCTAGCCCAAAACACTCACTGAAGAAATGCAGAAAGAGAAGAAAACACATAATTAATAGGTAAACTGTGTTGTAACAGACTAAGTATGTCAAGAGTTTAGAGGACAGGAATATCAGTGAAGACTGCTATGGGCAGAAAAAACTGATTGGATGAGATGGATATTAACGGGAACCCTAAAGGAGGGGAACCCTTGAGGAAAGAGTGGAGGGGAATGTAGACTTCCCTTGGGTTCAAATAAAATTAATTTTACAAGTATGGGTCAAAAGTGGCATGGATAGATAACAATTCTGATCAAAATATTTGATGGTTTTAGTGAACTTGAAAGCTTTTATTGACTGAACAGTATGATATGGCAACCAAAAAAGCTAAAGTAATCTTGAGCTTCATTAAGACATAGTATTTGGAACAAGGGAGATAGTAAGATCAGGAATTTAGAGCTAGAAGGGCATTTAATCCCTCCCCTTCATTTTTATAGTTGAGGTAACTGAGGCACAGAATGATTTAATTGAGTGTCCAAAGCCATGTATAGGGAATAACAAAGCTGAGATTTGAACTCGGTTCTTCTGACTCCAAATCCAGTACTTTTTCTAACTGCTTTCATGGGATACTTGGCATTCTGTTTTGGCCCCACTATATCTGGAATATGATAAATCACACCTTAGGAGGAACATAGGAAAGTGCCCAGAAGAGAGTGACTTCAGGATGGTGTGAAGTTTGTAAATCATTTCATAAAAAGGTTTTCATTGAAGGAACTGGCAAAACTTAGCCAGGAGAAATCCCACATTAGGAGGGGCAATGACATTGTTTAGTCATTCAGTCATGTCTGACTCTATGTAATCCCATGGACCATAGCTATCTATGGGTTTTTCTTGGCAAGGATACAACAGTGGTTTGCCTTAGAGTTGTTTTAATATGCATTTCTCTAATCAATAGTGATTTAAAACATTTTTTCATATGACTAGAGATAGTGTTGATTTCCTCTTCTGCAAATTGACTTTCATATCCTTTGACTACTTATCATTTGGGGAATGCCTCTCATTTTAATAAACTTAACTCAGTTCTCTGCTCAGTATATATCTGACAAATGATGTCTTTATTAGAGAAACTTGCTATGAAATTTTTTGATGCTATATCATTGTCTAGGGTACCTTTTTAGCAAAATACAGTTTTCTTGACTATTTCTTTTGATTGGATTGTATGTCTTTCTGTTTGAAGTGTATCTCTTATAAATAACATAACTTTGGGTTCTGGTTTGTAATCCATTCTTTTCTCTGCTTCCATTTTATGGGTGAGTTCATCCCTTTTACTTTCATAGTTTTCTTTCCTGATATCTATATAGTCTCTTTGCCTTATGGGGAAGGTTAAAGATTTATCATCTGTGGTGATGAAAGAGTTTTGAGTTCTGATTGGGGGGGGGTAATGAAAATGAGATTAGACTAACAGGTTTAGAATTTGAGGTCCAACTCCCTAATTTTACAATTGAGGAAATTGAGATGAAGGTTAAATGACTTGTTCAGGGACACTGAGCTAAGTGTCTCAGGCAGGATTTGAATCCAGGTCTGCATAATTCTAAGTCCAGCACTGTTTCCCACATCATCTACCTGTCTTGTCTTTTAAATTATTTTTATGTAGAATAGGCCACACTCCTTTCAAATGATAAACCTTTTTTATTATTATTTTTTTACTATTCGTTGAAAACTTGGTACTTTTTGGTTGGATCATGATCTTTCTATCTCTTTACTATTGTGCCCTTCTCTTGCACTAGAAACAACTTTTGCATAACTTCATGTCTGTGAAAAATATCAAAACAACAACAAATTTGTATATTTGGTGTAAGCCTTACTTAGTCAAAATTGTGAAGTAAGTGGACTCCATCCCTTCTTGGGAACCACTTTGGACTTTTTTGGATATCTCATACTTGGCACCCAGACATTTAGGAATTAGAAAGACCTGAGTTCAAATCTGACCTTAAATAAGTTCTAGCTAAATGATTCTAAGTCACTTTAAAAATTCACTCTCTGTCTTATTTCCTTATCTGTAAAATAGGCATAATAATAGCACCTACCTCCCAGAATTGTGATAATAAAATGAAATAATATTTGTAAAGCACTTTATAAACCTTAAAGCATTGTTCAAAGGCTAGCTATCATCGTCATCATTATTAATGCTCACTCCTGGTTAACTAGGGCCCCTACTTTGCCATTTCCATTGCCTCTAGGAAGTACTACACGCTCCTGATCTATTACCTTCCACCACATTGTTACTTGGGTGACAATGGATTAAAATATAGTCTGGATTCTTTTGTGACTAAGATGTTCTGGATTTAATTCTTCTTAGAGGTAGGGTTATGGGCTAAACAATCTTTGCTTTTACACTTGGGATTGTATCATTCTATCTGGAGCCACTGAATCATTCCATTGTGGAGGAGTGGGACAAGTATTACAAATCTACCAAGAATAAACAGGCTTAAAAAAAAAACAACAACCTTTTACCTTCTGTCTTAGCATCAGTTCTAATACCAAAGAGTGGCAAGTGCTAGGCAATTGGAGTTAAGTTACTAGTCCAGGATCACATATAGCTAGGAAGTGTCTGAGGCCAGATTTGAACTCTGGTCCTTCTGACTCCAGGCCTGGAGCTCTATTCACTGTGCTCCCTAGCTGCCCTTCTATGACTGCCTTTGAACAGGTCTCATAGGAAGTGTTTAGAACGTGGAAAGCACCCTGGATTTCCTTGCTGAAGCTATAATACTTTATGAAGTCTCTTTTTCCTTAAGAATTCTCTTGAGTAGTTTCAAACTTTCCCATTTCTACTGTGAACAGAAATCTAACTGCTTAGGAATTTATTTTCAACAGTCTTCCTTTTCATTTGGAAGACCTGAACTTTGGAGGGGAAGTGTTATCATTCATGTCAGGACTTAAATCCCCAATTCCAGGCCCTCCTTCATGATCTCCTTCCCTCCTTTCCATCACCACAAGCATTCTGGCCCTCATATTTGGCAGGGCTCGGAATTATGTGCAAATTTACATCTGCCTCCATGCCTGGGATCGGGGGGAAAATCAGGCAGAAGGTTTAAAACTCCAGAAAAGCCTCACTGCCTCTTTCTCTTCTGGTCTCCACGAATTCTTCTGTGCCTCTGAATTTTTCAGGAGAAGCCTGAGTTTCTGCTCGCCTACCTCCTAGGCATGAAGGCTGAAGTTCATTCGACTTCAAGGCTAAGATGATTTTGGCCTCTCTGAAAAATCTCTATGAGAAGAGAGGGGAAGAACGGACGAAAGGTTATTGCAAATATCATTGAGAGCCCTCTAGTCCATTCTCCACAAAATTGCAACATTGGTATTCCTCAAGTGCATGTGCCTGGCACACAGTAGGTGCTTCATGAATGGTTACTGATTGATTTTTCTGCTTAAGAAGATTGCTTATTGCTTCTAGAATAGAGCATAAATATGCATGTTTGCCACTTCAAGTCCTTTGCCATCTGGATTCAGATTATCTTTGCAGGCTGAGCTCACATTCCTAGCCCTATTTGTGTTCCAGCTAAGCTGGTCTGCTTTTACATATACAATATTTTATGCCTTGGCACTGACTATCTGACATGTCTGGATTGCTATTCTTCCTCACCTCTACCAAGAGGAATCCCTACATTTTTTCAAAGTATAAGTTCAAAGACCTTAACTTAACTTAACCTTTTGTTAGAGCACTTCCTTTCCCCACCCCAAATAATAGCAAACATTTATATAGCACCTACTATGTGCCAGGCACTGGACTAAGCACTTTACAATTGATTTCTCATTTGATCCTCACGATAACCCTGTGAGGTAGGAACAAAAATTATCCCCTTAAATTGAGGCACATCGTGAGTAGGTCAGTGACTTGCTCAGGCTGGATTTCAACTTAGGTCTTACCAATTCCACATCCACTGCACCACTTATCTGCCCCAAACCGCTCTGCATTTACTCTGAACATATTTTGTATACACTGACCTATGTACAAGCTAGTTTCCCACAAAGAATATTGACTCCTTGAGGTTGAAAATGGTTTTGTTTCTGTCTCTGTAGCTTCGGTACCTAGCCCAGGACCTGCCACACGGTGCTCAAGAAAAGTTGGCTGAATTGGCCTTTTAAATCCTTTCATGTCATCATGGGTGTCAGTACCAAAGTGAGTGAGGAGAGGACAAAGTCTTCTGCCTGAGGACGGAGTACCACACAAATGCTAGCAAAGCAAATCCCCAGGGCGATACTGCCATAAATCCAACCGGAGCCCGGGCAACGGAAAGCAAAGGACAGAGTCATTTTCCCAGCGGAGATTCTCCTGTCTCCGGTGTTTGATATGTGAAGAGACAGGAGAGGAAGCCAGCTATTGATGCATTGTGTGATTAATTCAGCCATTGCATGGACATAGACACAGCTGCATGCCTTCCCTTCACAACTGAAGAATGTTTCTGTTCACACAGGTGTCAGGTGTTAGATGGGAGATGGTCCCAGCCAAGGCTCTCTCCACACTGAAAAATGTTTATGTGAAAAATAAAATTGAGGCCTCTCACGTTGTTTTCATGTTTAACCACATAAAAATGACCAAGAAATTATTTTTAACATTTGGTTCAAAGGTCCCTGGGGGTAGAATATATTTGTTTCTCTTTGATGTTTCATTATCACAGGGTGATTTAAAGGGACATTATCAGGCCAACATCTGTAAGTTATTAAATCCTTGCGTTAGGATTCAAATTAGGTTATTAAAAACCATCCATTGTTTTTGATTATGATGTGCATTTCTTTTTCAAAAAGAGCTTTTATCATCTGTACATCATTTATTACCTTATTGTTCTACATTCTAGTGAACTGACTTAAGGATTAAATCCCTAACTTACATTTAAGGTATAACTTTCTTTTGTTGAAGAATATATCTTTTTTTAATTAGCTTAGATTAAAATTGATCTTTAGAGGTATTTAGTGATGGGATGTTTGCCTATCCCTTGCTCCGAACAGTGATCAAAAGACCAGGTTATAGGACCATAAAAACATAGATTTAGAGCTGAAAGAGACTTTGGAGGCCATCTAGTCTAATGAGTTCATTTTACCAAAGAGGAAACTGAGGCCCAGAAAATTTAAGTGACACCCCAAAATCACAGGGGCAGAGCTAGGATTTGAAGCAGGATTCTCTGCTACTAAATTCATTGCCCTATTCCTTCTATCACACTGCTTTCTAGGCTTGCAATAACAGAACATTTTGAATTCGTGTAGTATGGCATTCTCCCTTTCTCAGGATAATTTACAGCCATCTCCTGGTTTTCAGAAGGGATTCATCTCCACTCCCAAACTATGGAAACCAGAAGACAAAAGTCCTAAGTGCTTAGGTTATAGCACTAAGAATATACATTCTGATCTCTTAGGCACTGTTCACTATCAACAAAACCACATGGTTTTCCAGATACTGTCCAGGATATGATTTGACTCTAATCTACCCTCAGTTAATTTCATGTGAATTCCTAATTCACTAAACTCATTCATTTATGCTAAATTACCAAGAACTGATAAAAAACACAGACATACAAACACACACGCATGCATGAATTTTGTGAATGCAGCTTTTTTCTCATTCTCCTCTTCTTTCTCCTTCTCCCAGCCTTGACCTCCACCTTTTTATCCTCATAGGGATAGGAATGCTTTTCTTTAGCAGCATTTCTAATTTTTCTCCTGTTCTTTCATAAAATCAGGATGCCTGTGTATATGCACAGGTTTGCAAAGAGCAAACATTTTCTACTTCTGGCTCATCACCCTCTAACATGATTAGTCATGCCATATTAATTCCTGGGATGTCAAGTTAAATTTGTGGATTTGGGGCAGGGGTGATTATGGGTATACCCTATAGAACAAAACCTGACCAATATCATTTCATAAGGAAGTTGTTAATTTATCATAATGAAACTCTGAGCTAATATGGAGAAACTCCACTACAGCTTTGTCAGTATTATCGCTCATGCATAACATTGTTCCTTTGGAACTAACCGTCCCTAGAAAACTTTGGCCTAATTTGTGATTTTATGAACTAGTTCATGATATCAGGAGGAGAGGCACCATGGAAAAATGGATGGACTATTGGATGGGGATTTGGGAAGCCCTAAAAATCTTGCCTTAGATACCCACCAGCTATGTAATCCTGGGCAAATCCCCTCTCTTTCAGTTTTAAAATGAGGATAATAATAATACCAACCTCATTGGGTTGTTGTGAGGAAAAGATAACATATTTGCAAAGCACTTTGCACAGTACCTGGCACATAGTAGGCACTTAATAAGTGCCTGTCTTCTTCCTTCACCCTATATGTCTTTAGTTATTTTAGCAGTTTCAGACAGAGAGCTCCTCTTCATGTTTGTTTGGATCCAGGATGACTCTTCTTGACTACTGCTTGAAGCTCACATGTCTCCCACTTGAGTCTGGCTGGATGCTAGCTACCACCTTGACTAGCCTGGAAACAATCTTAATCTTAAGGAGGTTCCCCCCCCCCTTTTTTTTTTTTTACTTCAGCTCAATTTATCAGACCAGATTCTTGGCCTCTAGATCCCAATCAGCAAAAACAAACTGCCATCTCTTGATAAACCAGAAAGAGAAGGATGAAGCCAGAACCCATTTTAGTGAAGAATCTGCCCCTGGATCTATGCAGCAAACTTGGGGATGGAATGAATGCCTCTTGGAAAAGGTGTGCTAGTGATGTCTCTGAGTGGAGGTGGGCACTTTGGATCCTGACGTTCTCAGGAATGACTGAGCCCTGCTCTACCTATTCTGCCTGAGAGTCTTACAGAGTTAAATAGAAGGAAGAAATGCTTTCCTCCCCTGCATACCAGAACCCCAGGAGCCTTGTAGCCCTTCCACATTTGTGTATTTTCCTGGCCATCCATTCCCTGAGGATGAGTGGCCCTGGCTGGGATTTGCAGGCAGGCAACTATGTATACCAAGAGACCTTCCTGCCAGTTGAAGAAACTAGCACTGTGTGATGTGACCTTCTGGGTGGTGTCAGAAGGAGGTGTTCTGTTTGTGGCCACAGCTAGGAGGAAGTTGATTCTCCCCAAGGGCCAATATAAATGAAAGGGATGGATATAGGGAGGAAAGGGTGGAGGAAGAAGTTTTTTCCTATGTTTCCAACAGAGAATTTTGCTTCCCAACATGAAGGGGAGAAATAAGTCGAATGCCCAGGGGCTCCTAAGGGTACAAGGGGGAGGGGAATGCAGTCATTTTGAGGTTGCTTGGAAAGGAACAAAGATATATTAAACCTTTTCAACTGAACTTGCAGCCCCAGAGTCCTTCATGAATAAATGGGCACATTAATTAGCTGAAAAAGAAAACCACTTTAGACATGGGTCTGTTCATGGACTGAAGTTTCCAGAGCTTCCAAAACGTGATCCTTTCAGTCTAGTAGCAAATTATTCAAACTCCAGGGCTTGCATAAATGTTTGGATAAGCTCAGATTCAGAGGTATAAGTGTACGGCAAGACAAAGGGAAGGAAAATTTACACATTGAAGGATGAAAAAGGAATGTGGAACGATAACATTATAACCCACAGTGCCAACTCTCAACAAATTACCTTTCTTTAAAAATTAATCATACTAGGAGACTTACAAGGCATCTCTACAAATACTACATGTACATAAACATACGGCTGCAACAGGGACAAAGGCCACCTGAAGGATTCTTCCTCTCAGAGCGTCCCCCTACCTTGTTCTGCAGAATTTCCCTCCAGGAGGAATTAGACATGTGAGGGGGAGCAGGAGAGAACAACACTTTCCTTTTCCCAGATCAAGGGAGGGGGCTTCCCAGCCCACATGTGGTTTTGCTCCACTCCATTGTGTGGCAGTTATATAGTCAACCTTCATTACATGAAAGAGAAGGCTGTAGTGTGAGTTCCCTGGATGTGTCTAAATGCTTTTAGCTGTTCAGTAAAACCACCCGGTAGGTACCACAAAAGGAAGAGGAGAGACTCTGAGGATGGTTGGCTCCCTGCTCCTGGTTTCATAGGAAGCAGCCAAAAGGCTAATCATAGCAGCACTCCCTGAAGTCTGATCCTTCAGTAGGGTTCTTCTAGTAAAGGCTCTTATTCCTTTATCATCCTTTCCCGCTTCCCCACCCCCTCCCCACCCCCCTCCTGTGGATCCTGGCATCATTTTACTTGCAAAAAGAACTTTGATAAATGGTATCTGTCTGGCCAGAGTAGATTGTACATAGATAAATCCCCTTCATTGTAACTGTTTCCTTCTGTGATTTTCCATAGCTTGGAGAAGCACAGGTTTAAGATTTTAAGAGCTCTGGGGATTGGAGAGCAGAAGAAGAGCATGCTTTCTAGTTTGGCTTTTTTTTTTTGTTCATTCTGGGGAAGGGTCGAAGGTAGGCAGGAACAGTGAGGTAGAGGAGTGAGGTTCCTACATAGAGATTTACAAATCTTTAAGGGATTTCCCCTCACACCATAGCTAATGCACCAGCAATGCATAGTCTGGCATTCCATGTCGCTAAAAAGCTATAACCTAACTTCCCAGATGGTCTCCCAAACCCATTCACAAGTGGCCTCCAGTTTCCTCCCTCACACACCCTCATGTTTCCTAAAGGAAAATTGTCTGTTTGGCATGGAGGACTTTGTTGGGGCAGAGAATAATTTTCCTGACTTTGCTTTTTCCTTCCCCAGCTTCAAAACTTGGATGACAGTTTCCAAACAAGATTTCTTTGTGATATTATTCTCTCCCTTTGAGTAAACCTTTTGAGGCTATTTACACAAGAAAACAATGATTCTTGGGACTGATAGAAAGCCAGGGTACTGAAAACTTGTGGTAAGAGCTGAGGGGGTGGCTTAAAAGGAGAAAGAAGGTTGGAGCTATAATTCAATATCATTTATTTATATGACACTAGCTTGAGTGAATCCAGAGAACTTTTAAGCATTGCCTAATCCGAGGGCTGCTGACCCCAGACTCTGTGCCAGGTGGAAGGGTGCCAGACCATTTGGCATTCATGGTCTGAAGTTGCTTTGGTGATCTCAATGCCTTTTTTCTTGTTCTGTACTAGTGCCCGGGGTTGCCAACCTCTGCCTTTTGCTGGTAATCTCTATTAAGAGGACCTGTTGGGGGCATCTAACTGATTTGCAAGGCTTGCTTTCCTTCCCTGTGGCTTTGCACAACATTCCTCCTAAAAGTGGTTGTAAACCTTGATGATACCCAACCTTTAGAAGCTGCAGTACCTTATCCCTTTTGTTTTGCTAACTAGAACTCATAACCCAAATGGGGTTGGGTGGGGCCATAAAGGGATGGTGTTGACCCAAAATAAACTCACAGGCTGTGACTACTCTTTCTTTTAGTTAACCCCCAGAGATGACCTATAGAGAGCCCTGAGGTTCTTTGAAGCACTAACCCCCACTACTCAAATCTCTAACTATAATATAGTCTTAATGGAAGGCTCTGATTATATGATTGGCTTCTTGAGGCTACTGATTCTCTTCAGGGTTCATAAAATATTTTTCTAGTATGTTTAGGATTTTTTTTAATGAAAAAAATTTATAGAGAAAATCATGCCAAAACAGATATGTCATTCATGAGGACTGAACAGTAATGTGAGAAATAATCAGTTAGATGATACTACCACTACTAATTGTTGATATTTGTGTAATGCTTTATAGTTGACAGAATGGTTTTCTTATAATTCTGTGAGGTAGATAATAAAAATATTGTTATCCCAATGAACAAATAAAGAAACTGAGGCCCATATTGGCAAGCAACTGTGCTACAAATTAACCAATGACCCTAGCTCTGTGTTGATGAACCTAAGGAACCTAAGGAACACATGCTTCTCCATGCACACCTGTGGACATTTCTCACATGACCCACCCCTCTGCCCAGCAGCACAATGGGAACTCTTCCTCCCTGCCCTGTATGGGGTAAGATGGGGGGCTCACATGTGGTCTGAGGGTTGCAGTTTGGGTACTTGGTCTCTAAAAGGCTTGCCATCACTGTTCTAGCTCATTCTCTGCCCCATCCCTGGTACCTTTCAAAACTTAGTCTAGGAAGAGCTCAGAAAATGACCCTCCATGGTAAGAGGATTCAAGAATAATGAACAGCTTGTTCTGTTCTATAAATTGTTTGTATTTGTTGGGAAGTGGGAGTGTACAGAGCACTAGGACCCAAATCACCATTTTACCCTTGCACATGGACCTTTCAAAGCTAACCTCAGTGCAGAAAGGGAGCTGACCAGCTCCATATTTGTTCTAGATTCACTGTCTCCTCCATTCCATTCACTGACTTTATATACTGAAGTGACTTTTAATTCACCAATTACTGTCAATGTTTAAGTCAGATATAAGTCACTTATTAAGTGATTACTATTCTGAGCACTAGATATTCAAAGAAAGGCAAAATAGCCTTGATTCACAAGAAGTTCATATTCTATTGGGGGAGAAAGCATATAAAAAAAGTACATATCAGAAATATATAGAGTAGATAAGCAGTACCTCTTCTCAGCTCACCAACTATAGGCTGGGGTTCCCAGAGGGTCAGTTGACTCCTACTCTTCATGTTCTAGAGGCAACTAGTATTGCTTCTAATACTGTTTTTGACAAGCCCCCACCAATGTGCTTCCCCCTGATAAATAACCAGTAATTTCAATTAGTAAAGTGAATTTACCAAGTAGGAATAGTTGATATGAAGCATTCTCCCAGTACAGGTAAGGTCCCTGTGAAAAGTGGGTTCAACCTTAAAGGTCAAAGGCATATATGCAGGGACCAAAATTGGAAAGAACACCAGATAGTCTGATTTTGGGAGTCTTTTTTTTTCCTTTCTGGTGTTCTTTTGAGGATCCCTTTAAGTGTGGCTCCCTGCTGGGGCTCCAAGGATTGGTATCATTCTACAATCCAGAGCTGACATTCTCTGTACCACTAGGAATTGCATTTTCTGAAGCTCCTTCTATTCAGTAACTATCTTTATCTGTCTGCCTTTTTCTGTTTGTCCTTAATTTGTCCTCATTCTACAATCCAGAGCTGACATTCTCTGTACCACTAGGAATTGCATTTTTTGTAATGTTTTAGGAGCATAGTCTTTCTGTAGCACTGGGTCTTAAGAAAGCCCCAAGCTAACTATCATCTATCAATTACTGCCATGAAACAGGTAGGTGTTTGGTTCATGCCAGTATCAAATAGGAGCGTCTTCTTGGGACTCCTCTAGCTATGCATGCAGATCGTAAGGATGCTATGAAGATTAAGAGGAATATAGCTTGAAAGGTTTCCTATAGTTTATGTACATGCCTAAAAATAGAAATCACCTGTATACATGTTTTACCTCCTATCCATACTACCAGGAGAATGCTAAACTCCTTAAAGGCAGGATTATCTCATTTTTCTTTGTAGCCTCAGAAGCTAACATGGCTTTCCTATAGTAGGTGCTTAATAAATATTGGTTGATATGAATGATTCTATAGATCTCTTTACTTGGCGCTGCTCTTATTAGGCATTGTTCATTCCACCTAGAAGAACAGCATGCTCCTTCCAATAATGACTTCTCACTTTTCCAGGGACTTGCTTTCTCCTGTCTTTGTTAGAACAGGAAATTAATTTTTAAAACAGGCTATTCAGACTTACGTTCTTTTCCACCCATACCTCAAGCCACTATTATTCTTAAAAAATACATTTATACAGTCTTAGATTAGGTGCTAAACCCAATTTGAATGTTCAGACAAGTGTCCCACTTTGTGGGCTTGGGTGAGAACCAACTGCCTTGTTTCTAATTTCAGGATTGGGATATAAAGAGCAAGCATCAAAAAAAACTCAACCATACTCTGATAGGCAAAGCATCCTTGAAGATGCATGATACTGAGGGGCCCTTTCGGTTGGCTGTGAACACTTGTTTAATTGGCTTTTGAATGGAAACTTCTTAAATATACCAAAGGCTCAGTAAATTTGGATTCCAGAAGTTCTGTGTTTGAATTCTTAGTTTATTATTTACCAATATTTGATGTGGGCAATGCCAATGGGCATTTTACCTGTCTAGATCTGAGTTTCTTCATCTGTACAATGAAAGGATTAGACCTCCTTTGTACCTCCAATGTACCATTTTAGCTTGAAAGCCTATGATCCAACCTAAGGCATGACTAAGGTATAGGCAAGACAATGCAAAGACTTTATTAGCCAGGATGTTAATTTGAAGCAAAGCCTTTAATTAAATCAAATTCAAGTTAGTTTACTTCCCCACCCCAAGCCCTCTATAATGTCTACTTCTCTTGTATCTTAGGAGTTCTTTGACAAGGATTCATACTTAAAGTTTGGGGGTGAGGATGGGGGGAAGGTGGGGAAGGGAGGGATTGTCGGGAGATGCTATCAAAGGATTCTAATATTCTGTGAGATTCCTTTTCTTAAAATTGTCCCAGGCTCTGTTGTCCAAACCAGGTCCAGAAATCAGAACAAAGATTGATAAAGTACCTAGAGAATAAAATACCTTCTTCTCCCTAACTGAGATCAATTAGAGACAATATTTGGGGGATCCTAGACTAGAGTTTCCCTTGGAATATGCCTAAAAGACCAGAAAGAAATAAAAAACCTGATCTTTAGGGGCTTAGCCAAATTAAAGCCGTGTCCCAAACCTCAAAAATGATCTAATCAAGGCTGACCATTAAAAAAAACTTCAATATTTTATAAAACCGAATTCAGCAAGAAGGGTTACAGTAAGATAGACTGAGAGAACAGAGAAGTAACTAGATAGAGTGGGTAAATTAATTCCTTAGTTTTGAGGAAATCATACTAGAGCAGCTGTTCTTAACTTGGGGTTCAAAGACTCCCAAGGATTTCATGGGTAGATTTCAAGGAGTCTTTGAACTTGGATGGGAAAATTATATTTATTTCCACTAAATTCTCATTGAAATTAAGCATTTCCTTCAATTATAATTTAAAAAGCAAAAACATTATTCTCATTACCAAAAAGGTCAAAACACAAAAAGGTTAAAAATACCTGCACAAGAATACATCCTCAAAATTATCATCCTCATGAGTGAACAACTTACATCTGGTTATATACAGGAGATTTGTGTTAATTAATGGGAGGGAAATGGAATAGTGAATCCTAAAATTACAGTAAACCTAAGTTTGACAGTTATGCTCTCAGGTTTCCTTTCCTACCACACACTCCAGGAAATTACAGATGTGATTTCTAAATGTGTGGGTGCTAAGGGAGAGGATGCTGGAGATGCAGGAAGAGAGGGAGGGGTGCGGGCAGAAATGAACAAAGGCCATGGATTCATGAATGAAATGGAATGAAGAGGAGGCAGCCAAGGCTTACTCTGTGGCAAGTCTAAACTCTGTGTACATAGGAGATAACACAAGATATGGCTGACCTTAGACTGGCACCATGACAGGGCTAGTATATTTGATAGGATGAATTGCCCTTGAACTATTTCTTGAGACAACTAGGTATAAACCAGTTATCTCCCTTGCTCATTTTTGTTTCTCTCTGTCTCTCTGTCTCTGCCTCTTTATCTCTCTGTCTCTGTCTATCTGTTTATCTGTCTCTCTGTCTCTCTGTCTGTCTGTCTCTCTTTCTCTGTCTCTCTCACATACAAATACACCATATCAGTCCAATGACCAATAAAAGGAAACCATCTCCCTCAAATTGTGCTTTTTCCTCCTTGGCTTATGAATATATTCAAGTCCTGTCTCATACACTTGCTAGCTAATATGACCTTGGGTAAGTCACAATTTCTCTGGGCCTCAGTTTCCTCATCCATATATTGAAAGACAGATTTCAAGGAGCCTTTGAACTTGGATGGGAAAATTATATTTATGTAAATATATATATATATATATACACACACACATATATATATATATATGTGAGGAGGCTGGTCTCTAACCTTTAAAATCTCTTCCAACTCTAAATATATGATTTAATATTTAATGATTCTATGTTAGGATAGCAAGCTTATAATTATAAAGATGTGAGTTCAAGTCCTGCCTCTGAAGCAGAAGAGTTGTATGACCATGGGAAAGTCATTTAACCATGTCTTGGAGACTCAAGTAACTCTCTAAGATGATCAGCTGTAAAAGAGTTGCAGTTGTAAAGGAAGTTCCCACCCTGGGAGTTCTCTTTATTAATGAAATTAAAAATCAGTTTCTCCACTTCCTCTTTCTTATTTGCTTAAAACTCCCAGGGAAGGCAATAATTATACTCCTGTGGTATACTATTCCCTTCAAAAGTTATATCAAAACTCACTGTTCCATTTCAGGAGCTCAGTAATATATATATATATATATATACATATATAGTTATAGTTATTGTTGTTTAGTCTATTTTTTTAAACCCAAACCTTCGTTCTTAGAATCAATACTGTGTACTAGTTCTAAGGCAGAAGAGTGGTAAGGGCTAAGAAATAGAGGTTAAGTGACTTGCCCAGGATCACCCAGCTAGGATGTATATGTGGACAGATTTGAACCCAGGACCTCCTATCACTAGGCCTGGCTCTTAAACCACAGAGCCACGTAGTTGCCCCTTTGGGTCTGACTCTACATGACTCCATGCACTTCTGTTCATGGGGTTTTCTTGGCAAAAATCCTGAAGTGTTTTGCCATTTCCTTTTCCAATGGCAAACAGAGGTTAAGTGACTTACCTGAGTCATCTTGGAAGTTTCTAAAGCAGAATTTGAAGGGTCTTCCTGACCCCAGCCCTGGGCCCTAGCCACACTGTATCACCTAGCAGTCTCTGACACTGGCTTTAAAGAAAGCTCTTTGTTGTTCATTTGTTTGTTATGTCTGATGGTTTGTGAGCCCATGGAGGGTTTTCATGGCAAGAATACTGGAGTAGTTTGCCATTTCCTTTTCCAACTCATTTTACGGATGAGAAAAGTGAGGCAAGCAAGGTTAAGTGAATGACTTGCCCATGGTCACACAGCTGGTAAATGTCTGAGGCCAGATATGAACTCAGGAAGATGAGTCTTCCCGACTCTAAGAAGGGCACTCTAACTCTATCCATAACTAGATTGGTATGTAATTTACTTTGATAGTTTTGATAATTATACTGGTAAATAATTTTGGACTAGTAGCTCTGTAAGTTCTTGGGCATTGCTCCATGTGTCATCTCCATTTTCCCCAGTGGAAGGTGTTTAGTGCCAACTTTGTGCCAGACACTGTGCTAGGTGTTGGGGTGTACAAGTACAGACAATGGAACATTCCTCCTCTGCAAAGGAGAGAGGAGATGTGCTAGGGAGACCCTGGCAGCCATAGAGATACTGAAACTGTAGGAGCAGGGAAACCTTGGTGGTGGCCACTTTGCCCAAGTGTCCTGACAGAGTGACTACTTTTAAGAGCAGAAAAAAACCTTAATATAGTAAAAAAAGGCAATTTAATTTAGAAGCCTAGCTCTGTGGGACCTTCAGAGTCTGTTTCAGTTTAGCCCTGGTCTTAGGAAGGCTACCCCGGTGGAGACAGACCTCACAGGTCCAATTTAGTTCTAAAATATCCCTAGTGGAAAGGCTACCTTGGGAGGTAGATTTCCTGTTATGGAAGTCTTTTGGCATCATTTGTCAGGGTATTTGTGGAAGAGATTCCTGTTCAAGTATGGGTTGGGTTAGATGACCTCTGAACTCCCTTTCAAGTCTAAGATTCTGTGATTCTATGAAGTCATGCCAGCTAACTTCATTTCCTTTTTTGAAAAGGTTACTTCACTGATAGATAAGGGAATGATGCCCAGACATGCCATATCTGGATTTCAGAAAGGAAGAAAAAAAAAAAGGAAAAGTAGATTCACAACTGGCTAAATGACGATCCTGAAAGATAAATGGGTCAATACCAACTGAGAGGGACAGATCTAATACCCTGGGCTCTCATCCATTCAATATCCTTAAAACAACTTGGATAAAGAGGGATTATGAATAAAAAATTTGCTGGTGACACAAAGTGAATATGGTGCAAATTAATCAGGATTCAAAGACAGATAAAGAATCAGAGGAAAATACCATAAATTTATCATAGCATTACTTGTGCTAATAAGACATTTGGGTATGATGCCAAAAGATTGGGGAATGACTAAATAAATTCTATTATAAGACTGTAATGAAATATTACTATATCATAAGAAAGACCAATGTGAAGAATAATTTTTAAAAACTTGAGGAGACTTGCCCGAGTGGATATTCATCATTAAAAGCAGAACCGAGACCACAAAACTGAATATGTTGACCACAGTCACGCAGAAGAAAATGACACTAAAAGACTAATCAAGGCAATGCTCAGTCTTCATGCTAGTGGACTAATGACAAGATCTACTCTTTCTTTTCAGTAGGAAAGTGGAGCACTACATATGAATCATATGTTGTCAGACATAGTTAATATTTTAGAATATTAACTTAATTTTAAAACTAGATTCCATTTCTTTATTACAAAAGGGATAGTACTGAAAAATCCCAGAAATCTATTTAAAAAAACACAATATAGAGAAAAAGAAAGAAAAGCATAGGAAGATACTACGAGCTAGGATAATGGTTCTCAGGTGGTCATCTTGGAAATGTATAAGGACTATGAAGGTCCTCTAAACTATATTTGGGTAAAATATATGTTTTCAATATGATTCTATCTTGAAAGATCATGGAACTGTGGAAAGAACACTGGATTTGGAGTCAGAAGACCTCTAAATCTTATTGCTTTTCTTTCTTTGGGCAACTCATTTCATCTCTAGGCATCAGTTTGCTCATTTGTAAATTGAGGGGACTGGACAAATTGGCCTCTACAATCCCTTCCAGCTCTAAATCTATGAACCTGTGAGTCTATAAGGATTAACAATTTGCTTAAGAGAATGAAAAATAGGTGTCTTCTCATACACATCAAAATTTTTCCATCCATTTTTTCCATGGATTTCCTTCTCACAGGGTCAAGTAGGAGTGGGTGGAGCAGGTAGTCAGTGGAGTCTTCTTGAAATGCCCCATGAATCAAAAAAACCCAAACATTTTGAGGGGACATTTGAGGATGTAAATGAGAGATTGGCCATACTGTATAGATGTTAAGACATCAGAGCAAAAGTTTCTCTCTTAGTTCTCATTCTCTCTCTCTCTCTCTCTCTCTCTCTCTCTCTCTCTCTCTCTCTCTCTCTCTCTGTTTCTCTCTCACACACACATCCACACACATCCAAGGATTAATTAAAATTGAATTTAAACTTAGAGACAAGATATTTCTTGGGCAGATTTAAGTGAATTGGTTTGGAATGTGGGCTTTTAAGGCATAGTCAGGGAAGAGTATTTTCCATTCCTTTCCTTATTTCTAAAAGTCATTCAGGGGTAAGTCCCAAACAAATTCCTTCATACAAAAGGATGTAGAGTTTTAAACATGCTCTGCCTAATTTGGGGCACTGGGATTGGGTTTATGCTGGTATAAAAGTTGATACCTAAACAGCGGTCTGTCTTCATAGGGAAAAAATGAAATTTAGCTCATGCTTATGTCAGAATGTAACAGTGGGGTGATTCATGGGTCTAAGATATTATTGTGTATAGAACATAATATAGAATATAGAAATAATATTACTATAACATCAAGTCAGCTAATTTAATTGAAATGTTAAGAAATAGGTCTTAAAAGACATAGTATAGACAAACCCAACCTGATGTTATTAATTAGCTCCCTAAATGTAAGGTAGCTCAAAGTCTGCAACGCTTATTTTTTTGACTATATGTACATATACACATATGTACATGAATATATCTAAACACTCAGACATAGAGGAATAATTCATTTTCCCAGAAGAACAAAGGAATAGGAAAATACTGAGCCCTAATGCAGAATTGCTGGTTGGAACTGGAACTTGGGCTATTCAAAATATGAACTGCCCTAATACGCCCTCCTTTAAGACTCTGGAAGAATAGGACAACCAAAGGGGCAATGACTGAATCTCTAAGATGTTCAATAGCAAACGTGTTTTCAGCAAGGAAATTCCCTAGATTTTAAGATTACAAAGACAATAAAACAAAACAAATCATACAATCTTTGCCCTCAAGCAGTTTATATTCTGCAGGATGAAAAATTAGGTCAAAAGCTAAGAAGAAATCCTCAAGATACTGTTTTCTTTCTTTTTTTTTCATTTTCATTTCTGTTCCAAAAGCAGCTGAGGTGAACAATTCAGTCAGTACCTAAAGAGCGTTAAATAAGTGAGTTGTCCTTGCAAGTGCTTCATTAACATCTCTCTGTGATATTTAAACAAATCAAGAAAATAACAGATTTTAACTTGACTAATCTCTAAGCCTGGGCTGCGTTGTCCTAGGCTAGTCTCCAGGGAGGGCTGAAGGCCATTGCAGCTGGAATCTTGACTTCAGGGAGGGGTTTAGTAATAACATATTAAAAAATAATGGGGCTTGGTTATCCTGTATTAACTACATTATTATGGATCAACTTTATGCAGAGTTATGCTGAGGTACTCATCTGGATTCGTGTATGAGCAGCATCAGCAAGAACATTAAACCCCAAAAAGGACCTTAACATAGTCTTGGAATCTGCACATTATTTCTGGTGATGCCAATAAGCTTTGGTGGGCTTTGTTTTAAGTACTTGAAAGCACAAGGAAAGAGCCAATAAGACTTTGGCAAAACCTCTGGGTGCCCATAAGAGTAAGTGCTGAAATCTAGAGACAATATTGAAACCCTGGCTCTTCAAACCAAAAGTATCTCTCCTGAAAATTCTTAAAAGAGAAAAAGAAGACTGTATTAAGAGGCCAAGATAACTTAGCTAGGTCTCAGCTTCTAAAAGGTGAAAAAAAGAATGGTGGCAATTAGGACAAAAAAAATCAAAGCTCAACTGTTTAGGTCAATATTTTCCAACCTTTTAAAGGATAGGCCATGAAAAGGACCATTTCTTTCATTTTGGAAGGAGAGAAAGCATAAAATTTGAAGACTGAAGAACTGGGTTCATATCCAAGCTCTTTTTCTTACTTGTATGACTTCAGAAAAGTCATTTCCTTTGTTTTGGCTCCAATATTCTCATTTGCAGAATAAGAATTAAAAATTTGATAATTTCTAGGAGCCTTTCCAGATCAAGATTCTATAAGTCCCTAAGCACATTTGAAAGTGTGTGTTTGAGAAAGAGAGAGAGAGTGAAATAGAGAGAGAGAGAGAAAGAGAGAGAGAGAGAGAGAGAGAGAGAGAGAGAGAGAGAGAGTAGTTATAGAGTTATAGAGTAACTCTAAAAGTCAAAATGTAAAACACAAGCTCATTTGTTTGGCATTTAAAGCCCTGAATCCCACCTTTCCAGCCTTACTTAAAAAAATCTTCCTTTTCCTTCTATCCTAGAATAAATACTTAAAAAAAATTAAAATGAAAATAAAAAAAAATTTTCCATGGTTACATGATTACTCCCTCTCCCCAGTTAAGAAGCACTTTCACTGGATTGTACAGATATTATCACTCAAATCCTATTTATATAAGAATAAATACTTTTTATTGATTCCAAGGCAAAAGAACAGCAAGGTAGGTAATTGGGGTTAAGTGACTTTCCCAGGGTCACAAAATGAGTGTCAGAAGAAAGATTTGAACTGCTGAAGATGAATCTTTCTGATTTCAAGCTCACCACCCTATCCACCAAACCACCTAGCTGCCTTAAATAGGCATATACAATATTCATACATAGCAAGTTGAAGGAAATCTCTGAGGGGAAGACAATAGCAACAAGGAGGCTTGGAAAAGCTCTCCTAGAGAAAGTAAGATTTGAGTCAAGTCTTGAAGTAAGCCTCAGAGACAAAGGGTGGAGGTGAGGAGGATATACTGGAATACTCTAGGCATGGTGGACAACACAGGCTCAGAAGTGGCAAATGAATGGGATGTGGAAGGGAAAGCCAATGGACCAAAGTAGCTAGATTCTAGAGCACATTGAGGAAAAAGAAGGAGAAGACAACCAGAAGAGGCTGGCTTATAAAGAACTTTATCATTGCCAAATAGGGGGCTTTTTTAATTTGTTTTTTAAACCCTTAACTTCTGTGCATTGGCTCCTAGGTGGAAGAGTGGTAAGGGTGGGCAATGGGGGGTCAAGTGACTTGCCCAGGGCCACACAGCTGGGAAGTGTCTGAGGCCACATCTGAACCCAGGACCTCCCATCTCTAGGCCTGACTCTCAATCCACTGAGCTACCCAGCTGCCCCAGGGGACTTTCTATTGGATCCTGGAGGGAATGGGTCTCTTGTAATGACACAGACAGCTATATCTTTTACATATTGTATCCTTACCCTCACTCAAACGTAGCTAAGTTATCTTAAACTCAGCAGGTCCCAAACACAATCCATTATATTCTGGACTAAAAATACCCCTCTTCTAAACTTTCCTATTTCTTTTGAGTATACCATCATCTTCCTACTCTGTGGGTAGTAGTCTCAGAGTCATCCTTGCTTGAAATTTATCACATTATTTTTTATTAAAATGAATAATTTTGAAAGATTTAAGGACTCTGTTTAAAGCAATGAATCCATCATGATTCCTGAGGACTAGTAATGAAGAATGTTACCCACCTTCTGACTGAGAGATGATCAATTAATACATAGAAGACACTTATTTTTGGAGATGGCCTACATAGAAATTTAACTATGCATATTTGTTATTAGGCCTTTGGGGGGAAGTGGGACATTGGGGAGGGATGTTTGATAACTGAAAAAAAAATGACTTGAATTTCTTTCTAGTTCTAAAATGTAAAAACCTTCAAGTCAGACTTATTAAGATTAAGCAAGATGAACCACTGTTTTAGATAACAAAATTGATAGCTGAGCAAGGAAATGTAATTTGGATTATAGAATTCTTGCTTTAATAAAAAATTCCATAAATAGTGAAAAAAAAAAGATTAAGCAAGATGAGTGTCTATTACATTAAGCTGTTAGAAAATCAGGGTGGTATGGTAGACAAAGTGTAAGACTTGGAATTAGGATGATATGGGTTCCAAACTTGCCTCTGACAGTAGAGGTATGACTCAGGGCAAGTCTCAATTTCCTTGGGTCTCAGTTTTCTCACCCTTAAAATGAGCAAATTGGACCCATGTCCTCTACATCTATGGTCCTAAAAACTGAAACTGGAATTAGTTGAATCCCATAATACCCCCAAAGTCTTGTACTATATTGAACAAAGAAAGATATTCTGTAGGACCAAAAAAAAAAAAAAAGGTTTTATAAACTGAGAATAGGTGAATGCTAAACTTTGAGATCTCTTTGGTTCTTCACTCTGCCTTCCTGGGCAGGGATACCCAAACTTCTTTTTAGATTCTTATCTTTTATAAGATCCACCCTAAGTTTGAGAAAAATGAGAAGGGAGAAAGAACCAAACACTACACTAGAACTATGAACCTCATTCTTCACTGTTTATCTGTTCTGCACCATTCTTTGTTCTTTGTTGCATTGGAATAAAAGTTTAGTTTTGAAAGTATGTAAGAACAAAGCTGAAGAAATTGCTTGGAATTTCCTTCATTTTCAGCCATCTGGCTTTCATTGCTTACTTCTTACCCCTCCTCCACACACATTTACCAAATCTTTTCAACACACACTGGCCAAGCTATCAAATACTTATAATTAATAACAGTCTTGGTCTTTCCCCGCCCCTCATCACAATGCTTGTTGCTTTCCTGGGACACTCATGCCCTTGTTGTTCCAAAGCAGGGAGATGATCTCTGAGATCATAAATACTGTGCCTCAGTTGGGGGAAAAAATAAAATGTGAGTGTTAAACTTTGGGACTGAGATTCCCTAGAGATGGTGAGATTTTCCAGATACTCCTGTCTGTAGACCAGAGGTGTCAAGTTCTCCTGAGAAGGGGCAGAACTAGATTAAAATGTAACTGGGAAATATTTTTAAAACATAAAAATGTAACACAACACAGATAATGTTAAATTGTGGTTTTCTCAGTCAATACGTGACCAGCAAGTATCCATTTCAATTTGAGTTTGACACTATTGATGTAGTTTATATTGTGCTGATTATATTGTGGCTTAGAATACTGTAAAGTTACTTCAATAAGCTCTTGTTGTTCAGTTGTTTCATTCTTGTCCAACTCTTTGGGACTTGATGTGGGGGTTTTCTTGGCAAAGATACTGGAGTGGTTTGCCATTTCCTTCTCCAGTTCATTTTACAGATGAGGAAACTGAGGCAACCAGGATTAAGTGACTTGCTCAAGGTCACATAGATAGTAAGTGCCTGAGACCAGACTTAGGAAGATGAGTCTCCCTGATTCCAAGCCCAGTATTCTATCCACTGTACCATCTAGCTGCCTCTCAATGAGATCCACTATTTTTACAGAAAACTTCAATTCATTACTTTTCATCCAGTTAGTGTTTTCTACATGGATTTTTAGGCTGGATTCTTTTCAATGAGTTCTACAACCACTTAGAAGTTTCCACTCTCGTAATCCACATAAGAAACACTGCTCAGACAAATACTAATCAGTAGTAGTCAATAAAAAATTGATTTTTATATAGCACTTTAAAGTTTACAAACTATTTATCTATGTTATGCCTTTTGATCACAATTTCATGAGTTATGTAATACAATCCTTAGCTCCATTTTACATATAAAGACACTGAGTCTAAGAGGTATAAACGAGTTACCTAAGGGTTACATGAATAAAAGGTAGAATTGAATGCAATCTAGAACATCACTACTCTATGATGCCTCTTGCCTCCTAAATGATGTCTGTATTACTTAAAAGAGAATGGCCTAATGTCACTGTCAATGTAGATAGATAAAGAATATGCAAGTAAGGAATATGTATTTTCAGACTATGCTACTCAGTTGGATGAATGGTCCATTGGGTTGGATCATTCATATTTCTATCTTGGAGATGGACAATGAGTTGGATCTAAAATAAAAAAGGAGACTGTGCTTTATCCAAGAGATGGATGAAGAATTGGAGATGAAGTGGGGCCAGTGGTGTAGTCAGAAGAAGGGCCATAATGATGGACAATGTGCAGCACTGATAACCATAACAATTAAAGAACCTCGAGGAAAGTTTCTGATTCGTTGAGTGGACTTTACATATTTATAGCACTTTGAGGCTTACAAGGGACTTTCTTCATAACTCTAAGGGAGTTCATGGAAATATTATTGCCTTTTTTTAAGAGATGAGAAAACAAGCTGAGAAAGTCAGTGTTAGAGTGGCAAGTACCCTGGTAGAAATCAGAAGACCTGGGTTCATTTCACAGCTCCTATATTTGTCAGTTGGATGACTTTGGGCAAATTGCCTAACTTCTTTTAGACTCATTTTTATCTCTATAAAATAAATAAATAACAATTATGATTATGCAATCAACCTCATAGTTTGCTGTAAGCTTAAATGAACTATTTGTAGTATTTGAAGTACCACATGTAGGAGATGGATAAGTGACTTGAGGGGGGTTCAAAGATTCAAGAATTCTGGAGACTGGGTTAAAAATCCATTAAGAGACTCCTGACTCCATGTCTAGCTCTTTTTCTACTAAGACACAATTCTTCTATACAACCAAGTAGAACATTTACAAATGCCATATAGCAGCCTCTGGATATTTATCTCTTAATGTGAGTGGAAAGGCTTGCTTAAAAATTTTTTTAAAGCTTTTCCCCCCAAAAGATGTCTAAGAATGAGATGACAAGAACAGAACAATATCCTTACTGGGAGCAAGAGGATTATTTGTTTCTTGATGATAAATGCTGTTTCATGTGACATTTCTCCTCTGAGTCCATTAGTCAGGGGGTTCACAGCACCACTGAGATTGGATGTGGGGTTGTATGGATCCAAGAGGCACATTGCTCATATGGAGGTGGACAGAAAATGCCTGTCTTGTTATGATAACTTCTTTGCCATCAACTTACACACAAAATAATCCCCATAGATTCTAATACGATCAAGAAATAGTTATCAGGCCAGCCCTGGGAAAAACCCTGAAGCGGTCAGCCTTTGGCAGTGGTGCCCTGGCTCCTTATTTGTCATTCTTTTTGGTACCACCATGCTTTTCCTTCTTCTTACTCAAATCTACTCTGAGATCTCTTTATTCACAGTTAGGGTCTTCCAGCCACCCTTAGATAATCCTGCCTATTTTCCCTGCCTATAAGGATGGCTCCATTTCTTACATTCAGAAACACAATTCTCCTAAATATATTCAGTCTGCTATTTTCACTAAGTGTCCTAGGAAATACACATGGACAAGCTCTCCACAAATATGTATATACACATGCACACATGTGCATATATACTCACAAACACTGTCTTTCAAGTAACTTACTAACTTGGAATACTCCTCTAGCTGTCTTGAGCTCAGTATGAAGGCAGGAGAATGCTTCTGTCCCTTCCCAAGATTAGTGGTGAAAAGAACCAAAACAGAAGCAAGGTGGAATTCTGGCCTTAAGAAATGGATTTGAATCCTGCCTCTGACACATGAGCCTGGATAAATCATTTAACCTCTTAATTCCCACGAAACTGTTAGGGATTATCATATACTTTCTCTACCAAAAGTCTGGCAAACAAAATTATCTCTGTTTTACAGGTGAGAAAACTGATGCTTAGAGCGATCAAATGATTTATTCACAGCCACTTGGCTAGTGTCAATCAATATATCAAATCTGGCTCTTGAAATATAAATTTAGGATCTTTCCTTTTTCCATATGTCTGAGCTACAAAAGAGGGTCTTTTTAAGGTTCAAAAGATTTACAACTACCTGAAAAAATTTTAAATCTTGGGTCATTTCTCAGGTACTGTGTCAAAGCTGAGATTTCTAAATTGGGGTTGGGCTTTTTTGGGACCATGATGGAACTTGAAGAGGTCTATGGCCTTACCCCAAGGGGTAAATGGGTGACTAATAAGAGAGTGGGAAAATGGGGTATGGAAAGTGACTGGTAAGAGCCCTCCTCCCTCCTCTTTGTTTCAGCTGGGACAAAGTGAGTTTCCTAGGATGGGCAGGTATGGATAAGCCTTGATCTGCACCTCAGACCTCTTTACATCCTATTTCTCCCCTCAACATTTAACATTAACAAATAAGAAACCTAATTTGCTTCCCTGCCTCTTCTTAGAGAGCCTCCTTTCCTCTCCTCCCTTTTCCTCACTGGGTATAATAAAGCCATTTCTTTCCAAGGTAGAAAATTAAAACAAAGAAAAGCCCAGTTATTCTGATGCTCTCTCTGGGAGGGAAATTTTGGGAAAAGTGGTCACAAGTTAGAGGAAAATAGCGTACAATTGGGAACTCATCTGCTTACTCCTCCCAATCCTGTTTCCTTTTCCACCTACACCTTAAAACAATTTCCTGCTCTCAGGGGGCAGAGGCCCTTTCCCTTGGGGCCACCCTGAAAGGCTCAATAGAAAAGACTTACTCCACCCAAGCTCTGTGACAAGATCCTTGCCTTGGGATTAGGAAGCATATAAAGCTAATATTAGTAGCTTGCATAATATCAAACTATTCTGGTACATCCTTGCAATGTGGAGGTGACCCTAAATTTGGGAACACTAAGCCTGAGGGCACAAACAATGGCAGAGTCTTCTAAAATAACCCGGTTTGGGGATGGGCCCAGGGACAGATCTTGAGACTGTTTTTCCCAAGGAGCAGCCTAGCCAATACCTGCGGGTCTCCAGAGGGCTGGCCATGGGAGGATGAATTTTTCTGCCATCACACTCCATAAACTCATGCTGACCAAGGCTTGGAAGAGTGTGAGGTATCTATGTCAGCAGAAGGAGTGAATATTGAAATCAGTGAAACCACAAAGCTTTGAAGGAATGCAATCTAGTATTACACAGTCTATTGTACTTTACAGGTTCTAAAGCAATTCAGCAGATTTGATCCCCTCAAATCTTCAAAAACAACCCTATGAGTTTCAGAGAGGTAATGGGAACTTCAGGCAAACCCTTCAGGCTATCTAATGAGGGGTCTTGCCAGGGGATGATGGGTAACTGGTGGAAAAAAATCTATCAGTGACTGGAGTTTATCTGGAGAAGATGCAAACGTCTTAAACCTCAAAGTATGCTTACCCTTAAGTTAATAGGAAGGTTTATTGTGGATTAGATGTGCATAATTTAACCATGCCTCTGAGGGAGGTTCTGTAGTGCAGTTGTAGGAGTATTGGCTTTTTGGAGGGAACAAATTTGGATTCAAATCTCCTCTTATAAACTTAGAACACATATTTTCTTAGGCAAATTGCTTAATTCTTCTCTGCTTTAATTGTCTAATTGTGAGAGAGAGGTGGGATGAGAGAGAGACAGAGAGACAGAGAGAGACAGAATGAGACAGACAGAGATGGAGAGGGAGAGAGGGAGAAGGAGAAGAGAGAAAGAGAGAGACAGACAGACAGACACAGAGAGAGAGAGAGCAGGAGAGAGAGAAAGAGTAGGAGAGAGAGAGAAGGAAGGAGAGACAGAGAGAGACAAAGACACAGAGAGACAGAGAGTCAGAGAGAGACAGAGAGACAGAATGAGACAGGCAGAGATGGAGAGGGAGAGAGACAGGGAGAGGGGAAGAGAGAAAGAGAGATAGAGAGACAGACAGACACAGAGAGAGAGAGAGCAGGAGAGAGAGAAAGAGTAGGAGAGAGAGAGAGAGAGAAGAAAGGAGAGAGACAGAGACAGAGACACAAAGAGAGAGCCAGAGAGAGAGAGAGAGAGAGAGAGAGCCAGAGAGAAAGGGAGAGTTTTGGACTTGGAAGAAAGACAAGTTCAAATCAAAATTCCAGCACTTACTAGATATGACCATGCACAATTCCTTTCAATTATGTTTGCCTCAATTTCCTCAACAGTAAAATGGGAATACTAATATCACTACCTCTCATAGTTGTTGTGAGGATTAAATGAGGTAATATTTGTAAAGCACTTAGGATAGTGTCCAGCACAAAGAAGGTGCTAGGTAAAGGCTTATTATTATTATTGTTAATTTTGTTATCCTGATTCCATTATATCCTAACTATAATCTAGGAAGCTTTTCCCAAGCCCTCTTGACTCTAGTGTCTTCCCTTTGTTAATGATGTCCTATTTATCTTGTGTAGAGCTTGCTTTTTATAATTTGTTTGAACATTGTTGATTCTATTAGATTTTAAGCTCCTTGAGGGTAGGGATTATCTTTCATTTCTTCTGTATCCCAAGTGCTTAGCAGTGCCTGGAATGCAGAAAGCACTTAA
Source organism: Gracilinanus agilis (assembly GCF_016433145.1). NCBI lineage: Eukaryota > Metazoa > Chordata > Mammalia > Didelphimorphia > Didelphidae > Gracilinanus > Gracilinanus agilis. The sequence goes on from NC_058130.1 coordinate 109,838,115, forward strand.
TAAATGTTTATTAAATTGTTGGTTTGATTATTAAAATGAGGGGCTTGGATTAGATGGCTTCTGGAGTCCCTTTTAGCCCTAGATCTAGTTAAATCTGAACTTTAACCAAGTCATTCCTCTGGGTCAGCAGAGAACATTGTGCATCTTGTTCTATATTTTATGGACAAGGAGAGTGATACCCACATGTTTGGAAGATTTTCCCAAATGCTTCCAGGTGTGTGAGGTTGTATGTTCCAAGTTGCTTCCTGCTGGAGGTAAGCCATATACACCACAGCGTTTGGATGTCATAAGGACCATAGGCTGTGTTTAGAAATGGGCCTTATGTCTGTTTTTACAGAAACACTGAAGAAATAAGCAGGGCAGAAAATACAGCAATTGTCAGCATAAAGCAGCAGCAGCTGCTATTTTCCTGCCTCTGTATGCAGTCAACTCACATCACCTTTCCACCCTTGCTGGAGGGTGGTCAAGCTGGAAGGAATGCTGGCCCTGGCCCTAAGATTTAAAGTTGGAAAGGGCCTTAGAAATTATCTCCCTTCATTCCATATTTGAGGAAACAACTGAGGCCCACAGAGGGAAGTGCCTTGCTCAAGTATATAGAGGTGGTGAAGTTGGGATTTGAACTCAGATCTCTTGATTCTTCTCCCTAGACCTTTCTGCCTTGGGCTATATAGATATAACTGGTTGATCCATGGTGCCAGAGAATGGAACCTGTGAAGGGTCAGGGGTTATGCTGAAAAATAATAATGTTCTTTTCCAGAGTCTGACAAAAACTGGAGGCTAGAAAAGAGACAAGAAACTGGTGCGATAGTTTGTATTTGATCTGAATTTTTCCAATATTCAGTGGTTTTTCAGAAGATGACAGAGTTCCTGGGAATTCATTCCTTGGGAATGAAGGGCTTTTAGAGCTGAGGGCAGCCAAGAAATTGTGATTGGAGAGGTTCAGGATGCCAATAGAGAGAAGACATAGTGTTGTGCTGACAAGTCAATAAGCACTTATTAAATGTTTTCTAGGTGTTAGGCTTTGTGCTAAATGCTGAAGATATAAAGAAAGGGAAAAACATAGTCCCTACCTTTAAGGAGATCATACTCTAATGTAGTGATTCCCAAAGTGGGCGCTACCATCCCCTGGTGGGTGCTGCCACGATCCAGGGAGGTGGTGATGGCCACAGGTGCATTTATCTTTCCTATTAATTGCTATTAAACTTAAAAAAAATAATTTCCAAGGGGCTAAGTAATATTTTTTCTGGAAAGGGGGTGGTAGGCCAAAAAAGTTTGGGAATCACTGCAATGGGAGTAACATCAGCATCATCATTGATAGTATTATTATGTATTAACTTATTTTACATAAGCAGCTAGGTAGATTTTACATATATATACATATATATGGAGAGAGAGAAAGAAAAAAGAGAAAGAGAGAGAAAGAGAAAGAGAAAGAGAGAGAGAGAGAGAGAGAGAGAGAGAAAGAGAGAGAGAGAGAGAAAGGAGAAAGAGAGGGCAGATGATAGAAGGCACTTTGATTTGACAGAATTCGGGGAGTGGTTCCAACTTTTGCTGCTACTAAGCTGCCATTTTGGCTCTGCCTTTGGAAGGCACTTTGAAAGAGGAAGGCATTGGCTTCGTAGTTTTGGGAAGGGGGGACCAGAAAAGGTTTCCCAGAATATATGGGATTCACATGAGCTTTGAAAAAGCCAGAGGAATGAGGAGGAAGTGTGGAATAAGGCATTCTAGGTATGGGGGACAGCTACTGAAAAAGGCACTGAAAGAGGAGACAGGTTGTCCTTTTTGAGGCATTCTACCTCCCTTAAGAAACTGATGAAATATAGAGTCCACAAAGGAAGACTGGAAAGGTAGGGAGGGGCCAGGTGGTGAACAGCTCTAAATGCCAAACAGCTGACTTTATGTATGCTCCCATTTAGGTAATAATAGCTAGTAATTGGAGCTCATTGACCTGGAGGTGGGGGTTATGTGGTCAGATCTATGATTTAGAACAATTATTTTGGCAGTTGAATGGAGGGTAAATTGGGGTGAGGAGAGACTTGAAGCAGAGACCAATTAGAAAGAGGTGATGAGGGCCTAAACTATAGTTGTGGTTTTCTGTGAGGAGGGAGAAGGGGATTTATATGAGAGATGTGAAAGTAGAAATGGCAAGATCTGACAAAGCTTTTGATAGGGCTTAGAATCAGGAAGACTCATCTTCATGAGTTCAAAGTTGCCCTTAGACACTTAAAAGCTCTGTGACCCTAGGCAAGTCACTTAACTCTATTTGTCTTAGCTTCTTATTTGTAAAATGAGCTGGAGAAGGAAATGGCAAACTATTCTAGTATCTAGTATAGAAAACCCAAGGGGCAGCTGCGTGACTCAGTGGATTGAGAGCCTATCCTGGAGATGGGAGGTCCTAAGGTTCAAATCTGGCCTCTGACATTTCCCAGCTGTGTGACCCATTGCCTAGCCCTTACTGCTCTTCTGCCTTGGAACCAATACACAGCATTGATTCTAAGATGGAAAATAAGGGTTTAAAAGAAATAGATTAAATTAAAAAAAAAATGGGCTCACATAGAGTCAGACATGACTGAACAACAATGAAACAAAATGAAGAATCAAGGAAGACACTGAAGTCATGAGCCTGGGTGATTGGGAAGATGACAATGACCTTAACAGTGATAGAAAAGTTGGGAAGATAATGAGTACAGTTTTGAGTGTTCAGGACATCCAGTCTGAGGCATCCAAAGGGCAATTGGCAATATGGCGCTGCAGCTTTGTCTCTGAGAGGTTATAGTGTTTGTGCCTGCCTCAACCTTCCCCTTTGGTGCTCCCCATCAAGCACTAAAAAGAAAACTACATTCTAAGAACAGCATAGTTTACATAAATCATATAATTTACAGACTACAAAATTCTTCCCAAATATCATCTCATTTGATCCTGACACTAGTATTGATGCAAGAAGCATAGTAAAAGCATGATTATCTTTAACAGATGAGTAAACTGTAGTCAGGGGTGTGGTTGTAATTGTTTAGCAACCTGCTCTCTGAAAAGCTGGACACAGTTTTAAATTTTAATTTGCATCATTAACATTTTAATTCTGTGATTTTCTTATGCTCAGAAAGTCAAAAGAAGAAATCAGGTGATTTATAGCATTTGTTGATTTCTGAGATGTAAATAATTGAATTTTCTGAAATTTTAATAATAGGCTCTCCAGAATTGATGTGAACTGGCACCAACACATCCCTGGTTAGAGTGAATAATGGGCTGACAAGTTCGAGTCAGGAAGCTGTAGGTTCAAGTGTTGCCTTCTACACTTAGTAGTTTGCTATATAAGACCAGTCCCTTTCTCTTGAGTAAAATAAGTATATAATAATCCCTCAATGATATCTATTTCGTAGATGCTAGGAGGCTCAAATGAACTACTTTATGTAATGTGTATGGTAAACCTAAAGCACTAAATAATTGCCAATAATTGTTAATGTTGATATGAAAACTTGAATTTTAGACTTCTCACTTCCGTAGAATAGAGGACCTGAAATCGGGAAGACTTGAAGTTAAAATCCAATTTTAGACACATTAACTTTTTGATACCCTGGGTAAGTCACTTAACCTCTTATCATCTCAGTTTCCTCAACTGTAAAATGGAGATAAAATGAATATGTATCTCTCAGGGTTGTTGTGAGAATCATCAGATAACATTTGTAAAGTTTTCGCAAAGTACCTGACTTGGAGTAGAGGCTAGAATACTTGTTCCCTTTCATTCCTCCTTCAAAGTATCCAGTTCTCTCTCCCTTATGAGTGGCACTACTTCCCCAAGCAAAGGTCGCATTCCCTCTGAAGTGCCTACGTTAGGCTCCTGAGAATGACACTTGGGTACCATTTCCCAGATTTCTGCTCCACCATAGGAACCAACCACCCCTGAACAGACATGAAAGTAGTTGGATTCAGAAGCTAAATTTCCTCCCTTACATCCAGGATATCAACTCCTTGTGAGAGGACATTTTTTCATCCCATTAGCAGATTTGAAAGCCTGGCTCCAATCCTTTGAACTATTCACTTGCAAAGAAAAATGACACATCAGAGCATTTCTGCTATAAAAAAGTATCTGAAAAGCAAGTATTTTAAGACACCATAAAATTATGTGGACTTTAGAAGTGATTGGATTGATTAACTAAGACTTTAGATTGTGTAATAATGAAACGCAGACAGGGCTCGGTAATGAAATGCCCTAATTGATTTTATGCCTGTGGAATAACACACCCTCGAGAGAGCATGCTTCTAATGAATCTGCTGCATGCTGCGAGGCTCTGGATTTCACAGCGTATCAGTTCTACCACCCAGGTCCTACGGCAAGCCTGGGCTTTCTAAACGCAAACTCCCCACTCCTCCCCATGCCCCGAGGTCCGGGCTAATTAGTTACAACGGTGTTAGAGCTTGGGAGAACAGCCCACAAGCATCGTGGCGAGGTTAGTAATCTGAATATTTCTCCCAACGCGCGGCAGCGGACGACAGCCTTCTGCAGGACGTGAACGCCCACTGGGCCGGGATTCAAAAGTCCTGGTTTCAATTAAATTTAAGTGGATTCAACGAGAAGTTTGAGCTGATGCTAATTGGTTTTCAAAACATCGGGTAACAATAAGGGCTCTGCTTTTTGGTGCCTTTTGGAAGGATGCACCCAGCCTGGCCCCTTGCTTTGCACCACGTCGGCCCACAAGTAGCTTACTTACCTCGAAGGGCAGGGATCCAAATTGCAGGATTTCAGGAGCTTCGGTGGCCGCCGGCTGGTCACGCACAGGCTTTCATCCGCGGTCTCCCGCGTCTGTTTGTTCAGGCAGCTCACCACAGCCTCTTGGACACCTGCACACAAATCACACCATCAGGCCACGGGTGCAGGGAAAGCTCAGAAATAGGGTGATGAAGTGTAGACAAGGGAACCGGTGGGAGGTCTTGGTGGCTGGTATGGATCCTGGAGCCTGTCAGAACGGGCAGTTCAAAGTTCAGGGCTGCCAATCTCATCAAGCATCACATGATCCAGGGAGAAAGTGCTTGGAGATTTGTGGCCGCTGAATATATGCCCCTCAAGGAGGGTAGCCAAAGAAAAACAGAGGCGATGGAAGTCCCAACAAATACAACCCTGTATTGCTTGAGAGCCATGGCCAACAAGAGGCCACCGAGCTGTTTGACCGCCAATGGTGAAAAGTGATAATTTAATGCAGAAAGAGGGCAGAGCGTAAAAAAAAAATGGCTCTATGACCTTCACACTTTCTATTTTTGTCAACAGGAGATTGTTGTACTTGGAATGTAGACACAAAGCAATGGTATAAGATCCAACATTTTGTAAACTAGAGTCACTGTCAAAGCACTGTATTCTTTGGGTGCCTCGGCAGCCAAAGCTGAAAGCCTCCCCTTGCCTCCTCCTGATTCTCTGGCTCGGTGCTGCAGAGACCTGGGGCAGGTTTGGAAATTGGAATAAGGAAAGGGAACTGAGGAGCTGTAATGACTAACTCCATTAAAAACACTTCTCTTTAGAGTTTCAGAAACCTGTGCCAGCAGAATAGGAGTCTGAGGGTTTCTTGGCAGCCTACTTTTAGGGGCACCCTGTTCTAAGGCTTATGTCTCAGTGTCTCCAACTCTTTAGGACTGGAAGATGGAGAAACTGGGGTAAGATCTTCGTCAACCACTCCACTGTTGTTGCATACGGTATCAAATGGCAACAATCGGCATTTTTAAAATACCAAGAGACGTAGCAGAATCTGCAACAGGAGTGATCTTCAAGAATAACCTAGACGCTAATTTGTCTGGGATAACTTAAGTATAGCCCTAAAGGAGAAGGCTAGACAGAACAGTCCCTTTCAGATTATACACACACACACACACACACACACACACACACACACAAACACAGATATATGTGTATAAATATCTCTCTAAACACATGTATGACTATGCAGTATTATATTTAAATTTGTTATGCTCCATTGTATAATTCATTATATAAATTCTATATGTATCTACCTGTGAAACAATGAAAAAATAGCTATTATATATGTTTATATATATTTATACATATATCTTTGAATGAATCCTACTGTGAACTCCCACAGGGGTATGAATGTGACTCTACAATGTTAAAGGCTAGACCAGTGATCCTCAAATTCCAGTTGAACATTTTAGGTTAGAAAACCTTAGCATTTTCTTCTGGGGACAGACCCATATTTTCTATTCAAGGACCAATCTATGTAAGTATAGGCAGGCTCATTACCAGAGGACAAAATGTTTCAGCCACAGCAATCACAAAGATTGTTTGCTTTGGTTTAAAGAGGCTGCAGTCTAGGATAATTGGAGTGCCCAGAGAGATCAATTAATAGATTCTTGGAACCTAAATATATATGTATATACTTTATATAATGCTAACGTCTACATTGTTGGAAAGAATAATGACATTTATCAAATGCATTAAAATATTGATCTATATATACACACACACACACATAAACACAGGTATATGTGTATAAATATATAAAAATTGTGCCCCAAAGTATTAGTTATATCTTCGTGTACAAATACTATAGCCATAACCAATCTCTATAGTGCTTTAAGGTTTACAAAATGAACAAAACAATCCTGTGAGAAAGGAACTATTAGAACCATTGAAGAGATCAGGAAATATGTCTGAAGGGCTAAAACACTTGCCCATGGTCTATGTAGGTCTTAAATGTCAAAGGTAGGACTTGAATCGAGGTTTTTTTGTCTTGAAGTCTAATGATATTTTCCCTATCCTGAGTGCACATATGCAGTCCACATTTTCTAGTCCAATCTTTCTTTGCATTTACTTGTCATTCATCAGTTAGTTTATCATTATTAGTCAGTTTTAGAATAGAGCCTTTTTTAGAATTGAACAGAAGCCTTGTCTCCTTTTCAAATTAAGAGTTTTCCAAAGAAGTTTCTTCTCTTATCATAAGACTCAAAGATAAATCGACCTAGACTTTTCATTTAGGGTGACCATGACTTTAAAAGAGGTTGTCTATCAAATTGTGACACTCTCTTCTTCTTCATTTGTAAAGTAAGCCAAAATTTTCTCAAATAAAATGTTTGACAACAGCATTTTAAATGTTGCCAAGGGAGCACTCCATTTTCATCTCTTGTGACATTTTGAGAAATGAGGTTCAAGATTTAATTTGAATCTTCTTGGGCCAAAAAATAATCTGTGGGACATGTGGAGGGACTGTATTGCTAGTATCACTACATATAATAGTATATTAATTATTATTGGAGACTTTTAAGAAATGGTCCATTGATCACTTGTTGGACATTAAAAGTTTGATTCTTTGACTAATGTACTATAATAGTTCATTCTAGTTTACTTTCCCATAAATCTGGATAGGAGGGGACAGTGAGGTGGTTCAGTAGATTGAGAGCCAGGCCTAGAAATGCCTGATCCTGGGTTCAAATGTGGCCTCAGATACTTTCTAATTGTGTGACCTGGTCAAGTCACTTAGCCCCCATTTCCTAGCCCTTACTGTTCTTCTGCTTTGGAACAATACACACTATTGATTTAAGACAGAAAAATAAGGGTTTTAAAAAAATCTGGCTAGGAAAATTCTGAAGAATTTTCTGTGTACGAAGGGAGATGTGTCTATATATCTAAACTTAAACGCCTTTTATTAAAAGACAAGTTGACATGAAAAATGACTTAAAGTTAAAGATCTTTATCTAAAGACCCAGAAAAAGCATAGATATGTATGTGCCATTAACCTCAATTTAAAGCCAAATTTTTAAAAGGCTTAAACCCATATTTTTATTCATGCTTTTAAGCAATTCAAGTATCATTATTTTTTTAAAACAATATCTGGTAAGTCAGAAAGAAAACTTGGAACTGGCAAAAATTATCCTAAAAGATTGTGTGGTCTCTGGATTTAGTTACAAAGCTTGGGTTTGGGACCCAGTTCTGCCACCTGTGAATTGTGTTACTCACTCACATTAGGCCCATCTCTTTGTTTTTCTGAGCCTCAGATTCTCCATGTAAAACCAAGATAATCTTTGGAATGTCTACTATGCCAGGTGGCTGTGAGGCTCAAATAAACTCATGTATGATCATCAATCAATGAATCCAGTATTTTTAAATTGCCTACTATATACCAGATGCTACGCTAAGTCTTAGGAATATAATATGAAAGAATTAAACAATCCCTATCCATACTGAACTTCCATTCTAATAGGGTAGACAATAAATTTATTAAAGTGCTTTGTAACCCTAAAGTTTATTGCACATTATTTCATATACTCAACACTCCATTATTTAAACTGGACTCCTTTAATTTTCCTATCTCTGTATTTTGTTCAATATTCCCTATATTTTAAATGCTCAGTGCTCCTCCTCCCAGGGTGTATCTCCTTGTTGGAATCCAACCTATCCTTTAAGATCCAGCTTCTATATCACCTCTTCTAAGAAAGCCTTCCCTAATTCCATCTTCCCCCAGAGCAGGTGATCTCTCCCCCCTTTAATTCCCATGGCACTTTGCTTGTATTTCATATGCTCTTACTTTGTTCTCTTCGGTATTATACATATTTATATGCTTATCTCATTTCTTCTACTAGATTGTAAACTTCTTGAAGGAAGCCACTGTGCCTTACCTCTCTCTGAATTTACACCAGCCTCTGGCTCTGTATCTTATCCACAGTAAGCCCTTAATACACATTTCATTACCAGTCATTATCCCCTAAATGAGGCAAAACTTTCCTTTTGGTGGGTCAAAATATCAGGGAGAGAGCTTATAAGGGAAATGCCCTAGGGGAAAGTATTTTCCTTCTATTTTCCCAAAAGACACAATGTCAAGTTCTATCACTTGTTTTTTGAGATCGGTCTATTTACTTAATATTTCAGCATCAGGAAGCTGATCAGGTTCAAAGCTGATACTGAACACAATTATTGGTTCACATATGGGAAACTGAAATAAAACAAGGAGGTAAAGGTGGGACCCAGGACACAAATCTAAGAGATTTAAGTTTGCTTTCAATCTTCCAAAAAATGGGATTTTCAGTGTTTATATCTTATATTTACCAGAATAGCGTAATCGTTACATGATATTTGATGACAGCTCTGGGAAATATGGCCACTAACGACAGGCTAAATTACTAACTAGTTCCTTCTGGTTGCTACCTCTGCAGGGTGAAAGGTTACTTTTGCATCTATCTGGTTTCATCTCTTGAGATTACAAAAGCAATAAAATTATCTTGACCGGTCTTGCAATTGAAAATTGATTTAGAATCTATTCGCCAATCTTCAATCTTCACATTTTTAGTTGACTTTAGGTTAAATGATTGATATGTGTGTATAGGTGTGTGTATGAATATATACCCATATATGTACATGTATGTGTGTATATACACATACATAAATATTTATAAAATCTCCTGGGTTACATTTTGGTGGAAGATCAAAGTTGATGAGACAATAAAATATTGCTGTCAAGCTATGACTTTAAAGTATACATTCCATATATTGAAAGGGCTTTTTAAAAGTTCATATGGACATCATATGAACCACATTTCTGTGCATATTTTCACCACTTTGGAATTTTCAACTCTAGAGTTTTAGAAGTAAATATTACCTTGGCAAAATGCTATAACTATAGGTAAATGTGTTCAGTTGTTGACAGTTTGAGACCTAAGTAATTTCAGTAACTCTTCTGCTTTGGCTATATAAGATGTACAATTTACCTTAGGCAAGGACTCAGCTCCATCAGGCATGGGTTGAATGGTGCATCAAACATTTAGACCTTATTTCCAAATCAATATGTGGAAAATGTTTTAAATCAAATGCATTCCATATACACAATATGCTTTGGATCTTATGCTTCTGGTTGGTCAGTGGGATGGCTAGATTCTTGAAGATAAAGGCATCTAGTTATTTATATATTCCATTACTGAATCTATTTTTTCCATCTGCTCATAAAATCTGAGGCTCAACTTACTGTAACCGAAGCTTGTGACTGCCCAGGCTTAGTTCACATATAAATATCATTTTTGTCAAGTGTATTTTTCTTAGGCTAGAAATAATAGTCATTAATCAATTCTATCCTAGAAATAAGGGATAGAAACTCAACTGGCTCATCCCCCCATCTATAATGCTGGCATAGGAAAGGGACCAAAGGCAATGGTCACCTTTCCATTAGGTCTTTCAGCTTCTTCTGTTCTTTGTGATAACAAAATCTTTTAAAAAACTCATCTCTAGTTTTGTATGAAGTGATGCCCTGAAAATGTATGAGCAAGTAGTACATGAATGGTTTTCCAGCAAACTGTCTTGCAAAAATCAGCTGGAAGAATTTAAACTTTTAAGTACCAGGACTCTCCATTAAAACCTTTTTGAATTCCAGGGTTTGAAATTGGAAGACTTGGAAACAAACAAGAGTCTCAAGGTCAGACCATTAAACTCCTAGTAAAAGACCTGCTGGAGAAAAGAGACTGTTTTCTTCTTGCCATTGTTCTCCCTTTCATTCCTTTTCAACTCCACTGTGAGCTCTTTGGTCCTATTTATTATTCCACCCTCAATGATGATGAAAGATGTCTTTAAAAATGCAATGCCCCAAGGGAGTTCTTATTAGGATTTTTATATTACCTAATTGAGAATCTTTGGTGATGAAAACATTTCCTGATATTGAGACCCTTCCACACCCAAAGGGTTTTATTGACTGCCAATGAGTTAGGTTGACAGACTCTCCCATAATTTCCTATGTCACCAGTATCTCTTTGGGGAGAGGCGTGGGAAGAGGAAGGCAGGATAGATAAAATGTTGATGCTGTCATTTAGATTCTCATTCAGCCAACACACAACTCAAAGATCATTAAAAATAGTCCAAATTGGGGCATCTAGGTGACTCAGTGGATAGAAAGCCAGGCCTGGATAAACGAGGTTCAAATGTGATCTAGATACTTCCTAGCAGTGTGATCCTGGCAAGTCAACTTAACCCCAATTGCCTGGTCTTTACCACTCTTCTGCCTTGGAACTGATTCTTAATATTGATTCTAAGGCAGAAGGTGAGAGTTAAAAAAAATTGCCCAGGTCAAGCAATGGATTCTGGAATCTGTCAGTGAGTAGTAGATCCATACAAGATTGTATTTGAGGACTTCATTTTAGCTCATAACCTTAGGTGATAAAGAAATAGTATATGGAGTACAGAAAATTCAAGAGATCTAATTTTAGTTCTAATTCTGCTACCAGTGGTGCAAATCTTGGGATGTTACCTTATTTCACTGGGCTTTGGCTCTTTAACCTATAAAACAAGAGGAAGAGACTGTCTCTTTTAGCCTCACACTTCTAACATTTAAGCAGATATTTTAAGGAGACAGTCTAGAAAGGGCACTGGGCTTAGAATCAAAAGCAGTGGCCTCCAGACTTGGCTATATCATTTTCTAAATGCATGGCTTTGGGAAAATCAATTCCTTTCTCTGTTCCTTAATATTCCCTTCTGTTAAAAAGGGATAATAATACCAATATTTCCAAATTATAAGTCTGGGGTGAGAAAACAAATGAGTAAACATGTTTAAGTAGCAATATAAAAGTTAAAGCGCTGTCAAAATAGCTGCAGACTATGATAGGGTTAATTATCTCAAACACATAACTGTTCATTATCCCCTCAAATTTTAAAATGCCCCCAGCAGGCAAAACCTGTTGATATAGTCTATGTCAAATAATTCAGTAGGGATGTATCGTTGGAGAGGACAGCCATTGAATGAATATCTTACTTCATATCGCATATACTGAGGCAAGGATAGAGATAATGATAATGCATGTCAACGGTTCCGCCATATTGGTGTCAATGATACTTCCCAATCAACTGTACTGAAGTTATATTGTGAATCATCAGAAAGACAACCGTAAGTAAAAACATTAGCCTCATCGGCCACTCAAGGCTGACAGCATGAGACCCAGTCAGGCCAAAAAAACCAAAGTAATACATCTGGGTTTCATTTTGTCTAACTCTGCGTTAAGACCTCTTTCCTCCACTCCCTCCTTCCCTCCCTCCCACCATCCTTGGAACAGAGGCAGTAAACTAATCTTTTGCACAGCACATTTGCACGCAGAAAAGGAAAACATGAAGACAGGACAAAACATGGGGAAGGGAAAAGGGATTTGAACCGAATTTGCCCCTCTCACCTCCTCCACAGGACTCGGAACACTCGGTGAAGCCCTCATACTCCCAGTCATAGAGCTCATCAAAATCCTGCAGGCCACCATAGAGCAGGTCTGTCTCCTCAGGGTTAAAATCAGATATTTCCCCGTTGCAAGGTCCGGCATAGCAGGCACGCTGGGACACCGGCTTGGGACCTTCACATTCGTCAACGGGCAGATCGGCCACAGACTGGGAGAAAGACAGGAGCACCTGACATTTCACCATCCTCACCTGGGTTCCCACGCCACAGGTGACCGTGCACGCAGACCAGGCCTCGGGGATGAATCTGCAGCAGGCAAGCAAGCAAGAGGACAAGATGAGAAGTCCCGAGAGGGACAGCATAGGGGGTAAAAGCTGCAGCATCCCTCATCTGAGAGTTCTTGTGGCTATGGGACAGCCTGTCTAAAATTCAGGAGGTGGGCTTCATTTTAGCTCCTGGGCTGCAAAGCCACTGTTTCAGGATAGATTTCTACAGCAGTGTTATTTGAACCCCCTGGCTGCAGAAGCATTCCAATGACAAGAGACCACCTGCTACTTAGGGGTTGCCTGGCCTCCTGCTTTGCACCCCCAGTGTTAGCTCATCAGAGAAAGGAATTTATTTTTTTTTCTCTCTGCTCTAAATACCAGCATTTGTGCATGCTGCAAAATTCTAGAAATTCTTACAGTGCAAGAATGATGATGCTAATAAGTGTAGTATAATAAGCTCAGGGAGTTGGGAGGAGGGAGGTTGACAGGAATTTTTTTTAATCTGGACCTCACAGTCTGAAACTTGCTTTACTTTTCAGTGTAGTATGCTTTTCAAAAATATATACACGTCAATGTACATATACATGCACACATACATGTCAAGGTATTCATAGATGTACACACATATTTAAGATTCTAGAATAATGAATTAAGATGTAAAAGGCACATTAGAAGTCATCTAGTCCAATATCCTCATTTTAAAGTGAAGAAACTGAGTTTTAGAGAGAAAGATCTTATATCTATAATCATACAAAAATACAAAGTACACATTTGTACGTATCTATCTATCTATCTATCTATCTATCTATCTATCTATCTATCTATCTAGATATATTTGAAGGTTTCCAAGAATGTGCAGAAAGCCTGATCCTCGCACATTCTTTGAATTAGTCTGAACTGTGATTCTTTTTATAAAGTAGAAAAATGCTATGTTATAAATTTAGACCCACAGGCACGCCATAGTAAATGGGTGGTTTTGTGTTTGTACCAGTTTGTTTAACCCCAAAGACGAGCCATTAGAAATTTTCCACACTCGTCAGAACTATTTTCTCAATGCTTGTCCGGGATCTAGAGTGATACCCCAAATTCCAATGAAACATTTTGATTTTTCCCAGAAGGATTCAAAAGCAGTGACCACGGGCCAGGAGAAAAACTCAGAAGAAGCCAGTGACCTTTTCTTTTTTTCTACTTAGCACAATGTGTGGCACAAGAGCTTGGGGATGACATTTTGAGTTTTCCAAGATTTGAACGCTTTCATGGGAGGGCCATGCAAAATACAGAGCAGGCACAAAAACCTGGCTCCCATTTTCTCTTCTTGGCTGGAAAGGAAAGAATTGATAAGAAGGTCATAGCATGAAACCCATATCAAGTGCAAACGTTTCATGTCTTGTTTGGGGAAGTTGAAATACCACAGGAAAAAAAAACCAAGTCCAAGTTTTCAGACTTGAAGGAATATGACACTGATCATCCCTGGGTCCAGGGCTATGTCCTGCCAAGGTATATGCGGCAGTGAGGATATGGCAGTAAAAGTGGGACTCCACCCAGAGCAACAAACACAACCACAAATATCTGGCAAGTATAACCTAAAAGTAAGATTTCTATGTGAATATCTGCCTGCTGGGTCACAATACAGCCCTGTCAGAAGGGAGAAGAAGGAGGAGTAAATGACCACACAGGAGCTCTTCCTTGGAATTTCATGAACTTTACTCCCTTGCTTTTTCATCATGAAGCTGATGAGACTATTGGGGTACTCAGAAATTTAATGCAAAAGTGACACAAAAATATATGTAGTTTTGCAGGGGGGTTATTCATAGAAACTCAGAAGTTTAAAATAATTCCACTAATTTTACATGCATGAACATCCATCTGACTCACTACAATATTACAACTGATGGAAGCAAGAAGGACAAAACAAAAATTTTTGGGGGGATGGAAAGATTACCTTCATATCTGTTTTGTTGAGGGACAGACCATACTGGTAAAATCACAGGTCCCAGAAATATTCAAGTATTCCATTATAAAAGCAAAAGAAAGGAGGTAATTGATAAATAAATGCTTATTGATTGTCTGGGATGTAAAATTCCATGGAGTTTATCAATATATATAAATTAGGTCAAGTTATGGACTGCATGGCCCATTTTGACAAACTTATTCTTAGAAGCAATTTATTTTCCTGGTAATATGGTGATCTGCTGAGGCATAATGGCAGGTTCTGGAGTCTGGAAGGCCTGGGTAAAGGTTCTACCACAGATACATACTAGCTGGTCATGCCCTTCAGTTCCCCAGGCAACTCTCTAAGATTATAAATTGCCTAACAGTAGCCCATCTGCATTGGTAAAAGAAATAGTCTCATTGATGGAATCACAGGTCTGAACCAATAATATGGTAGACTATCTATGGAAGATTTTTTTGGAGGATGTGCACAAGAAAGGGATAGTGTGAGTAGGCATGAGTGGCTGGGATTTTTTTTTTATCTTTGTCAAGATAATGGGAGCCCCCATACTGATGGAATCACAGATCCATTTAGAATAATAATATGATGGCAGAAAGAGTGTTTTCTTGACAGTTTAGTAGATAATCTCAAAGGAAACAATTTTATAATTTCTTTTCTCTTCCCCATAAATGCTATTATCTACCTTGTTACAGCTATCACCTTCAACCTGAATTCTATAATAATCTTTTTTATTCAATTTTTATTTTTACCAGATTACATTTGATACAATTTTTAACAATTGTTTTCTGACATTTTGCAATGCATCTTTTCTCCCTTTTTCCCACCCCTCCAACCTTCCCAAGATGTCAGGTAATATGATATAGGTTATACATGTACTATCATACAATACATATTTCCATGTTTATCATATTGTGAAAGAAGATACATATCACTTATATTAATGACGAATTTTTGGAGGAAATAGAGTGAAGAATAGAATGCTTCAACATGCATTTAGACTCTGTCAGTTCCTTCTGTGGTGTCTATAATGACTTCTATGAGCTATGCTATGGAGTATTTTTGTTTTTATAAATAGCCTGTTGTCAAAAAAAAGAAATGTGGATTTGAGGATGTAATAGATAATTGAAATTCATAATTAGTCCCCAATTCTCATTTAATATCAATTTCATTTTTTTCTTTCAGGCCCACCAAATAATAATATAGATTAGTGACACAGTGCCTAGAGCAGAATGGGATAAAGGTCATATAGTGCAAGTCCCTTACTTTATAGATGAGGAAATAAAGCCCTTGATAAGCTAAGTGAGGGAGCTAAAGTCACACACAAGACAGTCAGGTTTTTCTCAGATTTCAACTTTACTACTATTTTCATTGGGTTTGGAGTCAAAGGACCTGCATTTGAATCTTATCTCTAATATTTATTACCACTTGATCTTGAGCATGTAACTATACCCTTGTCAACCTGAAATAAGGGTTTAAAATCAATGATCTCTAAGTTCTGTTCCTATTCTTGGCATTATAATCCCTGTTTTCCCACTTATTTTGAAGTTTAAGTTCTAATGGGCATCAAAAGTGCCAAAATGCAGATAGACTAGCAAAATACCTGAATTCTTCAAATGAGATGATTAGTTCTTGAAAAATCAAGATGCATATAAATTACCACCATTATAATTCAGATCCTTATCAATTCTGGCCTGGATTATTACACTGGTTTCCTAATTGTTTTTCCTGTCCCAAGTCTCCCCCTTCCTATCCATCTTTCACACAGCTGCCAATGTGATTTTCCTAGAGCTCGGGTCTCACCATGTCATTCATCTGTTCAATAAATTTCAGCAGCTCTCTACACACTCCTTTGTTTGGCATTTAAAGCCTTTAATAACCTGGCTCCAATCTACCTTCACAGCTTTATTATACATTATTCTCCTTCACACACTAGAGTCCAGTCAAACTCATCTTCTTACTTTTGCTCACACATGACACTCCATCTCTACCTTTTACCCCTGAAATGCAGCCTTTCAACTCCATCACTTAGAATCTCTAATTTCTTTCAAAGCTCAATTCAAGAACCACTATAAAGTTCATCCTGATCCTTCAAATTTCTAGTGCCAACCTCCTCCAAAAATTAAACTCTGTATGTTCTGAATTTATTTTGTATTTAATGATATGTGAAGATGTTTCCCATGACAGATTACAAAAATGCTCTTTGATGGTAGATGGTAATTCATTTCAATCTCTGTGTCCCCCAATGGCTAGCACATTGCCTGTCATATGCTAACAAACAAATTGTTATTGATTGAGTCATTTTAGTGTGTCCATTTAAGATTTGTAGCATATATTAAAATACTCAAAACAAAATGAATATACAAATATAACTTCATGAACCATTAGTATTGTTATACATGTTGGCAAACATCAAAATAATATTGGGTTATTTCTGAATGCATATCTATTTATTTATCTGTCTAATTGGCTAACTATAGCTGACATCTAATGTACGGGTCCTACATTTGAGACCTTAAAATTCCTAAAAAGTTTTCCAAATTCAGTTATTTTTCCCTTTCTTGAGTACCACCATTGGTTTATTGGGCTCTGAAGAATCAAAGTTGTAGGTCATTCAAAATGTAACATAGAGGTACATGTTACGTATGTGTGAGTCACAATATATACTTAATAAAGATTTATGCAGGAGAAGCAGAATGAACGATGTCATCAGAACTAAGTATCATTAGATTGGGATGTAGGCCAATTTACTCATTGAGATGACTTTATATAGAAGAAAAGAACTTAGATGAGAGGTGTATGGGTTCATTGGCATTCATTAAGGACAATTTATTTTTAAAATGATACTCTAATACCAATTTCAAAAAATGAATGATAAATATGAATGAATAATGCATTTGTTTAAAAATAATAATTTCACATTTTCTTTGTACATAGACTTTACTGTGTAGTAGATTCTCTCTTAGTGCTGACAGGAGTCTGTGTTTCAAAAGAAAATAGCTGGCAATGAAAATTACTAAGTAAATAATGTTTTCATATAAAGATTCTCTTCCAAATCTACATTTACTACATTAGGTCACAGGTAGAGAGGAAAAGGAGAGTCAATAAGAAGGTTCTGGAAGTATAAAGGAATTCTGCCTTAAACAGTGGTTGCTGAGTTTTTAACTTCAAAATAAGACAAGATGTTGAGTGTAATATATTTTTTAATGTGTTGATCATTTTGACTTGATATACAAATCTACTTTTTGAGATGCATAGGTATATTTTCTTAAACTGTGGTTTTTATTATTGAAAAATAGAAAGTGATATTTTAATTGAAATTGTAGTTGGATAGTTTTCTCCCCTCTTCTCAGCATCACTGTCAAGAAAAAGCTTTTATAGGAAGCCTTTTCCAAACCTTCTTAATTCTAGTGCCTTTCCTATGTTTATTATTTCCCATTTTTCCTTTATAAAGCTTGTTGGTACTTATTTCCTTGCTTGTTGTCTCCCCTATTAGTCTGTGAGCTGCTTGAGGATAGGGTTTGCCTTTTGCCTCTCTTTGTGCCACTAGCCCTAAGCGCAGTGCCAGGCAAACAGTAAGCACTTAACAAATGTTTCCTGACTGAATTAAAGTGCGTGCAGGGCTTTGAAGAATTTCTTTGGTGAATGATGTGAATTTGGTGGTTATAATCTTACTGTCTCCAGGAAGTGAAGAACAATGAACATTGTTTCTGTTCTTGAATAAAAAAAGAAATAAGCTTGATCAGACCTGATGCCACATCAAATCATGAGATTATAAGGAGTTAGAGCTAAAAGGGACTTTAGGGATAAGCTAGATGAAGTCTTCATTTTATAAATGTGGAAACTGAAATATGAGGAAAATATTTATGGAACCCAATTTTCTGGTGTATATAAAGCCTGTGAAAATTAAGTACACTTAGGAAATTCAAAAGCTGTTTTACTTAATATTGGCTATCCTCAAGGAGGGATTCTTTACTTGAGAAAAGAAGAAATAAATAATTATTAAAAGAAGGCTAAGTAGAAATACAATTCATTCATTTGCTAATTGTTCTTCCTTTACTGCAGTCTATAACAAGAATTAGGCCTTCAGAAGTGATATTTTTGTTTCATGGATTTCACAGACACAATTTATAAAATATAATCAATTCACTCTCTAATTATTTTTCTCTTAATGTAGAAATTAACTAGAGTTAGGAATTCAGAAATGAAATATATTATTAATGTTCTCTTCCTCCTTAAATTATATTGTATTTGCTTTTTCTGTATATATGGTATCCATTCAGTAGACTGTAGGAATGTAAAAGGGTAGAGACAGTTTAATTTTTGTGTTTCTGTCCTTAATGTCTTCCAAATACTAAGGTCTTTAAGAAGGAAAGGCTTGCTTAACTGAATTGATTGCTGTATACTTAATGCATCACCACATAACCGATTCTTTTCTTGTATCGGTAAAGTTTCTTTGGGGTCATTTAAGATAACAGTTGCTATATAGATTTCAGTTATTATATTGCTATTATTCTACTCTGGTTTCTATACATAAATTTTAAAGTGTGGGCGAATCACATCAGGAATGCTTCATTCTGGTAAAGTTTTCCAGAATCACTTTTAACATTTGAGTTATAGCACTGTGAGGCTTATGTTTTATTTATTTATTTTGGGGGTGTGGGAGTGCGGTGGGGAGCGTGAGGGGTATGGGTGGTGAGAGAGGAAGAGAAAAAGCTGAAAAGGACCACTAGCCACAGAGGAATCTGGAGAACACTATAGCTGAGGCAATAAAATACAGTACAAGTAATTCTATACTGAATTAACAAAAAGCCTTTTCGTAAACCTGCCATTTAAGGGGGCAAAAAAGCCCTCACAGTGCTTTGGAAACAGGGCATTATTTGGTCTGGCTACATCTTAAATTTAATCTAACATCCCTTTTAGTCTTGGTCTTTCTCCTTTGTCCAGAGGAGTTTGCTCTTTCTAGAAGAGTCAGATGTGTGCATTCTCACATGTAGCTTGTCTTTGGGACATCAGCAGAGTGAATACTTTAGCCTTGGCAAGAGTGGCCATCAAGGCATCAAAGGATTCCAAATTCAGTGCTAGAAGGGACCTTAGAAACCATTTAATTCAATTTCCTCATTTTACAGATGGGGAAACTGAGGCTGAAATTGGGTTAGTCATTTACTCAAGGTCTCATGCATTAGTGTCAGAGCTGGGATTTCAACTTGGATATTACAACTGGAAGACCAACAGTCTCAGTCTATTGGAACTGAATAAGACTAGAGATAAATAGGCTGTGGACTGAGGGAAGGAGTATGAGAGCAGAAACCACCCCCCCCCCCCCATCAAACTTCTACTTCTGACTTCTACTTTTGTATTCCATTTCATTTTCTGAGGTCTTATTGTAAAACCCATGCAAATATACTGTTGCTTTTTGGGTCTGCAAACGCCAGGTCAAGAGTACATTAAAAAACTCCAAACTAAAACGAAAAATAAATACACCCAACCAACATTTGGAATGTAGCAAGAGAGATGAAAACTTTCAGTTCATACACTTTAGAGTTATTAGGGGAACATGTCAGTTCTCTAACAGCAAAAATCCTTAGAAGCAATCTGATAGAAAAATTAAAGATTAGAAAATAAACTATAAAGAAGTAACTATAAAAACAACTTGATGCTGAATTTTAAAAATGAAAAAACAAACCAAGCAGATCATTGAAATAGAAAAGTCAATCACAACATAGAATGCAGAGTATCTAAAATAATAGAATTTTATAAATACATTATTCCCAAATATTAGGTAATAGAGTCATGACTGACTAAAATTTTCTGGGAAAACTGAATAAGTGGTGAAACGTGAATTTAGTTTCATGCTCTACAAAATATGCTCAAGTAAACTCACAACAAATCAATAAGCTAAATATTAAAAAATACAAAAGTTGAAGAAAAAGAAAGTTTATATTTATCTTAGTTGTAGGAAGAAGAAACAAGTTTATATGTTTGAAGAAATTTTGGGGAATAAAGTTGAAGGATTTGATTGAACACAAAAAAGATTTTGCATGACAAAAACCAATATTTTCTAAGTAGAAGGAAAAGAAACAGACTGGCAAAAAATCTTTGTAGTAAATAGAGCTGATAAAAATCTGACACTAATCTATTACTGGATAAAAAGTAGAAAAATAAATCACTGGAACAGAATAGAGAAGCCAAAAATAGAACCGAGGATCTGTAAGAGACCAGTATCTGATAAACCCAAGATTACAAAACTTTGGGGAAACATTATGAAACATTTTTCCCATTTAATAATGAAATGACAATTGTTATTCCAATTTCCAATAAAAAAGAAGTAAATGATTTTAAAGGAGGAAAAATAAATTGTTAATGACCACTTGAAAAATATTTAAACTAGGAGTTCTTAAATTTTGTACTTTGTTTTGTTCCTTTTGTTAATCTGGTGAAGCCTATGGAACCAGTCTCAGAATAATGTTTCTAAAGCATAAAACAAAAGATATATTATTACAAAGAAAATCAATTATATTTAAATACAGTTCTTAAAATATTTTTAAAAAATAACCAAGCTAAGGGGCAGCTGGGTAGCTCAGTGGAATGAGAGTCAGGCCTAGAGACAGGAGGTCCTAGGTTCAAACCCGGCCTCAGCCACTTCCCAGCTGTGTGACCCTGGGCAAGTCACTTGACCCCCATTGCCCACCCTTACCAATCTTCCACCTATGAGACAATACACCGAAGTACAAGGGTTTAAAAAAAAATAACCAAGCTTGCCAAATCCAGGTTAAGGAACCCTGATTTAAACTAATAATGAGAAAAATATGAATTAAAACACCATTGAAATTTAGACTTACCAAAATGGCAAAAATGGTTAAAGATGATAAAATTTAGTGTTGTCTTGCTTTAGAAGACTAAATTTTTGGGAATGACTATAAATTGGCATAAGCTTTTTGGACATTAATCTAGAAGTGTACAAAGAATTATAAAATCAATTGTATCTTTTGACCAATAAGCAATCCTTCTACTAGGAATAATATCAAGGATGATATTAAAAGATAAAATGAAAAGCCAATCTATCCATACAGAGACATCCATGTCTTCTTTATTTTTGCTAGTGCAAAATTGGAATGGCCAACCAGCTATTGAGAAATGGTTGAAAAATTTGTGACACATGATGAACCATTCCTGCACGATTAACGACAAAAACGAATTTGAAGAATTTACAAACAAAGACATGAAATGAGATATAGTGAAGACAATAGAATGAGAATAATGTATCCTTACTAAGTATTTAAGTTTATATAATACCTAATAATCATGACAAAATTCATAAGGGAAATAAATTAGAATAATATACTTTTTATTCCGTTCTCATTACAGTTTTTCACTTTAAAAATAAGTATGTAGTTTGGATTTTATGGCTCTAATCTGTCTTGCTTATTTGTTGGCAATATTGTTAGGTTTATAATTCAAGCTTTTAAAATTTAACTAGACCATTAAATAACTTCTTTCTTTTGACTAGACAAGGAGTTAAGAAGACATCCAGGTAATCCCTTCACCTTCAGGCAGAATTATATCTAAGTCATCACCTGACAAATAAGAATCACTCCTATTTTTGAGATACTTTTGTCAAATTTACATAAACATGCTAGAAAACTGGCAATTTTCCCCTTTTTATTTATTTATGCTTGTGACTCTTTGAAGCAGATAAAAATTCACTTTGAGTAGATAGACACTCTATTTCTGACAGCATTTCTGTGGGCATTTCCCATGCCTAGAATTTCTTCTCACCTCACCTCTGTCTCTTACTTCATCTCTGGATCAAGAGAAAATAAAATGTAAAATGCTTAGCACAGCGTCAGGCACATTGTAGGCCCTATATAAATGCTTATTTCCCCTCCTTTCCCTTATTTCCCCTTCCCTGGCTTCTTCCAAGTCTCAGCTAAAATCATATCTTAGCAAGAAGCCTTTCCTAATCCTCCTTAATTTTAATGCCTTACCTCTGTGGTTATCTCTAATTTATTCTATGAACATATCTATATATCTATCTATATCTATCTATCTATCTATCTATCTATCTATCTATCTATCTATATCTATCTATATATATATATATATCTTGTTTGTACAAGGTTGTTTGTATGTTGTCAGACACTGGTCTCTTACTGATCCTAGATTCTATTTCTGGCTTCTCTATCCTTTTCCAGCATGAGCTCCTTGAGAGCAGGGAACTTTGTATACTCAGCACTTAGCACAGTGCCTGACACTTAGTGATTAATTAAAAAATTAATAAAAAAGGTAATTAATAAATACATCTTCACTTGACCCAAGTAAAATTTTCCAAAGGACTAGCCATCTAAGTCACTGTTCTCAAAACACATCTTATGGAATTCCTTCCTTTTGTAATAAATACCTATATAACTATTCAAGGGGCTCCATGCTCCTCACCCATGTTCTCAGATTTTTCTACTTTATCAGGTTCCCTAACAAATTGTTGACCCAAGACAATATTGCGAAAATGAAGACCAGTTTTGTTGTTGACACTAATAAATGCAGCTGAAAAAAAATCAGTGACTAGCTATGAATTCTATATTCAAAATAGCAGTTAAGTAAAATACTGTGGAATAAAATCCTAAGATCCAAGATACATTTTTATTTTTTAGGGGGAAATAATATAATATGAACTTAAGAAAAGATGTATCCCCATCAGAGTGTGTTGTTTCCATTCTATTATCTTCATTATGTATCATTTCATATGTTTTTCTTTCATGTACTTGAACCTGTCTTTTTCTTTAATCTTGAAATAATAGTCCATTATGATGATATTTCACAATTTGTTTAGTAACTCCCTAATGGTTGGTTGACCATGAAAATTGTTCCAGTTTTTTGCTAGTAAAAATAAAGCTGATATGAATATTTCAGTATGAAAAGGTTTCCCTGCTTTTTAATAATACCTTTGGGATATTAGTCATAGTAGTAGACCACTGAGTGGACAAAACCTATAGCAGGTTCTTTACATCTTAACTTTATCCTACAGTGGCATTAAAATGAAGGAGACTTAGTTACAAAAAGCATTTCCAGAAGCTTCATTGGCAACTGGAAACACCCTATATTTCCAAGGATTGGGTCATGACTAAATAAAATGTGGAATATCAATGTGATCCTGGAAGGATGAGCAGGGAAATGTTTAATAATTGACTCTCCAGAAAAGGACAAACTTTAAAATTTAACTTTCGTTATCAAAATTTTCTCCATTCTTTCCTTAATTAAAAAAATCTATAAAATAATAAATCAAGCCCTCATTTGTGAAATTTTCTGATTTCCTACATATAAAAATTCACATTGAAAATTTAATTGGTTTCCTGGATCTAATAGTGGGTTGGAGTTTAAAAGATATGGGTTCAATTATAGCCTCTGACACTTACTAAATGATCCAGGACAAGTTACTTAGGTTCATTGTGCCTCAAGCCACTCGCAATGACTTTTGTATTAAATCAGAGATGGTGGAAGGACGTCTCACACTAGAAGTTCCCCACATGGACAAAATCACAGATTCCTTGAGTTTACTTCTTTATATTTGTATAATCCTCTAGGGCAGTGATGGGTAAACTACGGGGCCAGATGTGACCCGCTGAAATGTTCTATCCAGCTATGAGACATTATTCCTAATCTGATGAATACAATGAGTAGGATACAATACAATGAAACTTTGAAAGAATTGTCTTAGAAACAGACTGACAGATGAGCATTTCCTTTCCTTTGGCCCCCTCTTTAAAAAGTTTGTCCATCACCGCTCTAGGGGAAAAAAGATGAGCACAAATAGCATGTGGAAATATGGACAAATTAATACAAAGTTACACATAGGCTAGATAGAAATTCTATATTGACTACAGTTATATAAATTATATGTTAAAAGGAGTTAAGAAAATCTGATACACAAAAAATCACATTGCAATATCACAGTGAATAAAGTGCTATTGTTCTTACATTCTCAAGCAAATTTTTTTGTTAAACCATCTATAAACAATTGAGAATTTATATTTTCATGTGTGATTTTATGCCCTATTTTATTTATTTCATTGCTTTTATTAATGGTTATTACGCATAGGATATCATTTTTTATTTGAAAAGGAATGCTTCTTCAGGGTAGCAACTGTTGTTTGGATTCTTTGGGATGCAATTCTCCTCGTTTTTAAATGAGAACATCACCAGCTCATTCTTGTCCCCCACAAGGAGGTTAAAAATGTCAACTACGATAAAAGATCACACTTTCCTTCAAAAAGACATTTAATACCAAGAGAGAAGCATTCCAGGGACAGAACATTTTTATCAAGTCTGGACCAAAATAGATACTGATTTCTTTTAAAAACAGAGGTCTCAAATATTAGAGAATTTTTGTTACTGTCCTCTTGAAGACCTTTTCTAAAATGTTTATAAGAGAAGATCTTGGAAAATGTCCTGTGTTAAAGGAGAGAATCTATTGTACTTGCAAAAATCAATCAGGTTTCCTGGGAGGAAAGGTAGCTTGGCATCCAGTAAACTTAGGGCTGTCTTTATGATGGTATTTGTTATGAATGACCCAAAGGGGGCTGATGATAAGAAAAGAATAAATAGTAGTTGTTGGATGAAGTGGGAAACTCATGAAAAGCAACTGGGTTGGTGGACATCTACACTGGCAGGAAAACTGACAAAAAGACTGGAGAGAGGGACAAAAGACTGGGAAACTCTCTAGTAAAAATTTTTAAAAATGAAGTCACATTTTTTTGTATAAAACAATAAATTTATTCCCTTTAGGGGATGGTCCTAACATGATGAATTAATAGCCTTTAACTGTTAGAGTAGTATCTTATGACTTCACTAAATGGTAGAACTTTCAGTTTTATGACTGCAGTGAGAGGCTTCATTACCATTTCTCCTTAGATGGTTTTTTGGCAAGATGTCTTAAACTCATTCACCTACATGGGGTGGGGGGTGTCACATTATCATTTAGCTTTTGTGTTAAGTTAAAATTGTTATAAGTATGTGGCTATTAAGTTTCAACTTAATCTTGATGAAACATGTGCTTCCTTGAACCAAAGAAGATTTATAAAAGAAAGGGATTTATTGGTGGTGGAAATCTTTCCCTAAATTCAAGTTGGTTATTTGTCTGTGTCCCCCAGATGAAATCATGCTTTTCCTCGTATGGGCAACTGAAGCCCATACTTAATTCCCATTCCTTTCTGGACTTCCCAAGCCTTTATAAAGAGGGTTGAGAAAGATGAAAAACCAAAGGGGCTACAGGTAGGTAGGGCTATGCAGGCAGGATGGGGCAGGTCTGAATGAGAATAATTTTGCTGGGTCTTTCTGCTTTTAATATGTTTATTATAAGCCTTGGAAACTGAGGGCTCAGCACTTGCAGAATAGTGAATTTACCTCCCACTTGGCTTTTTGGGCTTAGCCAGACACAGCATGGATTCAGAATTAGACATTTCTTGAGGTTGGTTTGATCGCTACAAAAAACATTTTGCAGAGATCAAAATGTCATGACTGCTTTTACTAAGGCCCCCCTCTATTTTTTACTGGGGGTGAGTAGATATCAGCTTGAAGCCAGACTGTAGTTTCAATGAAAAGTTGATTTTTTTTTGTTTGCCTTTGATAAAAATCTCACTTAATTCAAATGCTAAATCCTTTTCATGAACTATTTCTACTTCATATGGAATAAAGGGTTTATCTGGCATGTTGTGAGAGTTTCTTTTTGCTAATTCAACATATTTGCTGGGGCTTTCCAGCTAAAGTTCAGTTAATTAAAATGGAACTTAATGGACTTAACATATATTGGTGGTGACAGGGTCCATGCTTTATTTTGGCACACAGTGATTCCATTAATTTGTCTTTGTCACTCTCTAGGGTACAGCTGAGCAATTTGATTCAGAGTTAGCTTTCCACAAAGTGGAAAGAGGAGCAAAGCTGGTAGTGGTGGTGCAACTAAAATTTAGAAAAATTGGTTTGCTGTAGAATATTCTGATAACTATAAGGGAAAATAATCAGCTGTCTAGAGTTTTCTGTTAAATTTATTTTTGGCATACATGCTGTGAGCCAAGTGAAGGGGTCAATTGCATTTTATCACAAATGATGGAGGAATTTTAATAATTTACAATATAGAACAGTGAAAAGGCCTGGATCTGGGAGCCAAGAGAACCTGGTTTTCACAGGATGAATGATCTAGAAGGGTCTTCAGAAGTTATCTAGTCAAACCTCAAGTACGGAAGAATCTGAGGCTCAGAAAAATACATTCTTAGCACAATAGATAGAGCACTCGGACTAGAATTAGGAAGCCTTGAGCTTTAATTTGGCCTTGGATGCTTATTAGCTGTGAGACCTTAGACAACTCACATAATCTTTGCTTCAGTTTCCAAGTTGATTGAGTTTATAATAGCACTTTCCTCTCAGGGTTGTTGTGAGGGTCGAATGAAATAATGATGGTAAAGCACTTGGCACAATGTCTGGCACATAGTAACTGGTGCTATATAAATGCTTATTCCATTCTCTATTCCTGATCTCCCTTAATTCTAATGCCTTCCCTCTAATGGATTATCTACAGTTTATCTTATCTGTAGCTTATTAGTATATAGTTGTGTCTCTTCTATGATACTGTGAGAGTTCTTTTAGATAAGAACTGTGTTGTGTGGTATTATTTTTTTTTTTGCCTGTCTCTGCATCCCTTAGCACAGTGCCTGGCATACAGTAGGAACTTAAGAAATTCTTATTGATTAACAATATAGCACAGCAATTGCTGTGTACCTTACAGCATTAGAGATCATCTGGGAGCATGGAGAGATTGCCCAGGGCCACAGAACTAATAAATATCAGAGGCATGACTTGAACTTGGGGCTTCCTGCTTCTAATATTTATGTGAGATTTTAAACTTTTCAAAGTATTTTATTCTCTCATTTTGGTTTCACAATCTTGGGAGAAAGGGATTTAAAAATGGGAAAGGACTCGTTTGTACAAAAATATTTATAGCTGCTCTCTTTGTGATGGCGAAGAATTGGAAACTAAAGGGATGTCCCTCAATTGGATAATGAATTAACACATGGTGTATGATGGTGAATTATTATGCTATAAGGAATAATGAACTGGATGATTTCAGAAAGAGCTGGAAAGTCCTACATGAACTGATGCAGAGTGACATATGCAGAACCAGGAGAATGTTGTACACAGCAACAATGATATTGTGGAATGAATAAATGAGACAGACTTTGCTACTAACAGCAATTCGTTGATCCAGAATAATTCTGAGGGACTTAGTACAAGGAATGCTATCCACCTCCAGAGAAAGAACTGTTGGGGTAAGAATGTTTATTGAAGCATATGATTTATCACTTGTTTATTTGGGTATATGTTTTAGGGTTTTGGTTTTATAAAATTGTTCACTTCTAAAAATGAATAATATGTAAACATGTTTTGTGTGATAATACATTATAACCCATATTGAATTGCTTGCTAGCTCTGGGAGAAGGGAGAAAAGAAGAGAGAGAGACAATTTGGATCATATATCTTTGGGAAAACTCATGTGGAAATTTGTTATTAAAATAAAAATATAAAAAAAAAAGAATCTTGGGAGGTAGGTATTATAGCTGCCACTATGTCCATTTTATAGATGGGAAATTGGGGCTCCAATAGACTAAAAGTCCGTGATCACTGCAAGAGTCTGTGATGGGATTACAACCTGGGTCTTCCTAACTAGATCAATGAAGTGATATTAGCAAATGAGGCAGTGGTGGTCTTGGGAAAAAGTAACTGTGCTACTGAATGATATTCTTTTTATGGGCAACAGAAGGGCTTATTCCTTATTTCTCTCTCCTTCTCTCCCCCTCTCACACCCATATTCATACACACAGGCACCCACCTACACACACACACACACAAATAAATAACTATAATAGATTCTGGTTCCTGATTGTGTATGACATATACTGAGAAATCTAGTGTGTAAGGAAAGATATCAGAGGTTGCTACAACCCAGTTCCTCAACATACACTTGGGAACATCGAGCCCATCTCTAATGAGACTAAATGCCAGTGACTCAATCATTTGCACTGACTAAAGATGCCACCGCCTCTCCAAGTTCGCTTTACCGTAGGATTAATTAACTTCGCTATCATAGCCAGATTCCAGTCTCATTTTACACATGCTATCAATTTGAATCAGGCTCATTTTGTCCTCAAATTCAATCTCTTCTGCATTCTTCCTTCATTCCTTATTTAAACTGTTGGGCTACTGTGTCTCAGCCAAACCATTGCCATGTCTCAGCTCAGACATGCATGACATTCCCACACGTAACATTGGGTACGGTCTGGAAATTCTATGAAAAAATTCATGATTGTATCCCCTTTCATCAGACACCACTAATATGTGCTATGTCTAAAGCTAGACTTTCTTCAAGGACAAATAATTCTGTAGGTTTAGACTCTTCTCTATTGCAGTTTGCAGTCTCTAATACTTAAAAAATCATGAATTGTTATGGACAAACAATTGATCACTTCAGCCGAAGCTAACAGAAATGTGATGGTGTTCTCTGAACTTGGCCATGTCAGCTCTTTGACAATACACTCGCATTTTAACAACGGTTCTGTACTTCAAAGCTGTCCAGGTTGGTAAGTCTTAATCTGCTAATATACCTTGAGAACCCACAGTCATTGCTTGACCACGATAAAGGTTTAGAGGAGGATGAGCCATCACAAAACATTAAAAAAAAAACCAACTCAGAATTGTTTTTTCTCTGGGTCAGAATTCAAGACAATGATTATGATTTTATGTTAGCTAAACATGGAGAAACGCTCATCGCTAGAATTTAGGCCACTTCATGGTTAATGTTTTGGTTAGGATGACCCAGAGAATATTAGGAAGGATCATGATTTCCATCTGTGGAAGGAGTATTCCTACCAACAGAAGCTCAACTCAATTCAACAAATCCATTAGGTTTTACTGCAGTGGTTCTGAGATGAATTAATTCAATAATTTGTCCAACTTGGATTTTGAAACTCTGTACTTAATGCAAGCACTGGATTATTCAGTTGAGAAATATCATATTTATATTATATGTCCACTATGTTAGGTGCTGGAAGCAATATGGAAAAATGGAGGAAATGGTCTCTGTCATTGAGGAGATAATGTTAATGGGGAAAGGAAGCACGGAAAATTAAAGGAGAACATGGAACAGTATGTGATTAAATTCCAAATGAATGACAGTTAATATCCATAACATAATGAGTTGTTATTATTATTTTAATGTTTTGTGGATCTTTGATTTGGTCAGCTTAGGTGACCCCACCAATGAAATATATTACAGCTCTCATGTTAGACCTAAAAAATATATCACACTCCTGGTAATGAGTATCTCTGCACTCACCTTGACTAAATCTCTGTTAAGAGGAATGATCCTCACTGGTGGGGTCACAATAGAAAACTTTTCAACTTTGTGAGCCCTGCCAGAGTGGATGCTCCATTAGCATGACCTCTAAGAAGAGATTGTATTTATGCAAGACTTTATGCTTTGCAAAGCACTTTACATGTTATTTTCACAACAATCTTGTTGGGTAGGTGCTATTATCAACTCCATTTAAAAGATGAGGAAACTGAGGCAGACGGAGATTAGGTGATTGGCTCAGGATCAACAAACTAATAAATATCTGAGGCAGGGTAGAAGGCTGGGCTTGAAGTCAAGAAGACTCACCTTCTTGAGTTCAAAAGTTGCTGTGTAACCCTAGGCAAGTCACTTAATCCTGTTTGGCTCAGTTTCCTCATCTGTAAAATGAGCAGAAGAAGGAAATGGCAAACTGCTCTAGTAACTTTGCGAAGAAAACCACAAAATGAAATCACAAGTTGGACAGAGCAAGGGAAATGACTGACCAACAACAACTTTTTGATTCACAAGTCCAGCAGTTTATGGCCACCTAGCTGCCAAAAGAATGGGGAGTCATTTCTGCATTTTTATGAGACATCAAAATGAGGTCTTAATTGCATATATGATTATTAAATATTATTATCAGTGATGATGGTGGTAGCATTATTAGGATTTTATACAAAGGGAAGATGAAAATTACTCAAGATTTATTTCATAGAAGAGGGGATCCAAGGTGGGTCTTAAAAGGTGGGTGGCATTTGGAGATAGAGCATGAGGTGAGCACTCTTGGTTTGGGGGAAAAAGTGTAAGAATAATGGTATTCACATGACATTTAAAAAATTTTAAATGCTCTCTATAACAACTTTGTGGGGGTAGTTAAGTATAAGTATTATTCCCATTTTACAGATGAAGAAATAAAGGTTCCGAAAAGTTAAATAACTTGCCTTTAATCTCACAAGTGTGTGAGGTAGCATTTGAACCCATGTCTCTGGATCGTAGGTTCATTCTTTCTTCACTATATCATAGTAACAACAGTGTTACCAGAAAGACCAAGAGATGATTAGAGAATGCTGGGTAAGTTGGGCTGTCTGGGACAGAGTGTTTGGCTGTACTTTGGACCAGCTTCACAAAAGAGTCATTGTGAATTTCTTTACTTAGAGAGAATAAAAGTTAGTTTATGTTTAGTTTGAACAGACCTGTTGTCTGCTCAATTATCTCTAAACAGCATTTATACTGCAGGAAGACAAATCAGGTGCTACATTGTTAGATGCTAAAGAAATATATCAAGGGAATTTTTTTTCTTTTAACAAGCGCTTGTTCCTTGTTTCTGTTGCTTGCAAGAGAATTCTATTCAAGCACCTTGTTTTGTGGCTATAAAAAAAACAGTACTTTCTGGAACCATTACTGATGTTTGGTTCACTAAATATACTTTGGGGGCAAATATAAAAACACATGTCAGACAATTAACATTTTTAGTCACTTTTTTTTCTTAAGCAAGTATTCATATTCTTAACCACTGGGTTAAGTCATCCACATTCTCAGACAACTTCCAATGGGAATAATATAGATATATACTTAGGCGTTATATTTTAAAATATATTTAAAATGTAAACAAGGTAGTTAAGGCCTTTAGCATTACCATATTGACTATTATTGGCCTTTCTTTCTATATCTAATTCCTCATGAGTTCTTTTCATACAGATGCATGACAGGAATTTCCTTCAGTTTCTCATTGAATCAGCCCCATCACTAAGCTGATGCCATCTGGCATCCAGATATTATGGTTGCCCTCTGCTTTCTTTCTTTCTTGCCTTTTTTTTCCTTTAATGGCTCACACCAAAGTTATTTATGGCAACACGTTAAAAGCCTGGGTATCGTGTTAAAGCACAAAAATGTTTTCCCAGCCATGGAGTAAAACTGTTAACCAAAGAATCCAACAAGACAACTCAGGATTTTAAAAAATGCAAGATCAAGGAACATGAGACCATGCAGCCCTCCCTATCTTGTGTGGGTTTGATTAAAGATGTTCATCCGGAAAACCCCAGTGACTTGCCATTGAGGTTGTTCATTAAGCATTGTGTGTGTGTACATGTATGTATGAGTACCCCCTGCAATTAAGTGAATGAAGTACTTATTATTTGAAAAACAGACCCTTTCCCACCTGCTGCCTTCATTTTGGTTCTGACCAAGAACTATAATTTAGAAATCAGCAAGTAGAGTGAATTCGGAAAGAGGAGGAAAGGTATACACATTCCAGGATACCCAGAGGTCAGAAGACCAAGACCGGTCTGGGGCAGTCCTGGTATTGGTTCTGTAGGGATGATGAAGAAGATGAGTATGAAGAAGAGGAAAAGAATCAAGAGACTTCTAGACTATGTATTTGGCTTATCATTGATGATCTGGGCATTCATCCTACCTGCTTTGGGTCTCCAGATCAGGCAGTCCCTGGATAGGGAATATCAGGAGAATGGAGAAAGAAAAGCTGGCCAGGGGAAAGAGCTAAGAAGATGATGGGAACCAAGGTGGGGCTAGAGGTGTATTTTTCCTTCATAGAGATTATTCTTTATGACAGTGGTCCTTGACCAACCATTCTCCAGGAAGAAGCAAGTCTTCCCAACCTCCATCCTGGCACCCTGGAGTAGAGATCTGGTGACTTTGGACTAATTACAACTCTGCTCTAAGCAACTGAAAGATAAAATCTGATTTCCCTGGCTATCCTATATGTCCTTTTTTCTTCTGCTTAGTAGTTTCATAGAAGTAAAAGCTATACAACCTACAGAAACTTAGGGAACTTGAAACAGAAGGCTAGATTCTTTGAATATTTTTTTTTGGTACCTAATTTCTATAGTAAAGACATCGAAAGAGGTGTGAGCCATTATTATTGTTATTTTTTTTTTGTCATCCTCATCATTGAGAATCTAGCTATAGTCACCTCCATCCTAAGCTGGGAAATTACATCATCCAGTGCATTCAATAGTATGTTAGTGGCCTGAAGGAGTCAAGGAAATGAACCATTTCCTTCCTACTCACATGCAACATCAAGCATATTCAGCAAGGCATCAAGCTTCCAGGGTGGTAAGTTTCTGCTCAGTAGCAAAAAAGGTTCTCTCTTGGGTCCTATTTCAAAATGTTCACTATAGTATTATCTCCAACCCCATACCCCCCAAGCAATTAAACCGTCAAAATTTCTATTTTGTCTGCTGAGCTTGAAGTGATGTTTATCCCCCTGTCTCAAAAGAGAATTGGAAAGAAGCATTGAAAATAAAAGACTTGTTGACAATTAAATAATTCTTTTACCAATTTCTGAAAAGATTGTTCTGAGACTAGCCCGAGTTTATAAGGGGACAAATTATGTTACATGTATCCCTGATCCCCTACTTAAGCTGAATTTTGAGAATTTAAAATGCTTTAACTATAACTATATATGTAATTGATACTCTCAGTCTAGCTTTTAATAACATCCCCAAATTAACATGATGTTCTCAGCAGTGAAGGCCAGATTTAGAAGTCATAATTTGATCCAATGGTGAATGAAAAAGGTGATTCTGAAGATGATTTTGTTACTT
Organism: Gracilinanus agilis; assembly: GCF_016433145.1. Taxonomy (NCBI): domain Eukaryota; kingdom Metazoa; phylum Chordata; class Mammalia; order Didelphimorphia; family Didelphidae; genus Gracilinanus; species Gracilinanus agilis. The sequence continues at coordinate 109,871,405 of NC_058130.1, forward strand.
TGTCACTCCATTTATCTCATTTCTTGAAAATTAGTAATCTAATTATGCTATTATATATGATGTCATATAGTATATCACATATAATAAACATAGCTAATCTAAAATTGTGCAAAAAGTGGAGGTCTGTAATGATCTTAAAATTCTATGGACTCTATTTTTCTCAAATTTATCTCTAAATACCATCTTTCCTCCTATTATATAGACCCTGCACATTCTTGAAGATTTTGTATTCAGGGGTGCTGAAAGACCAAAGCATCATTTTTAGTATCTCTTCCCTGGAAATATATAGAGAGAAGTCCACATTTTCTTTAAAAAGGCATATAACTGATTTTCTGGAATAGAATTAAATATAAGAAATGTTTACCATTTGCCTATTAATTTTAAAGGTATTTAATGTTGTTTCTATTTTCCAGATTTTCTGAGGCTAATTAATTCACCTGTCAATAATAATAATAATTAAAGGTCATAGGTGAGATCATAGAATTTTTAGAATGGCTTTTAGAGGTATTCTAGTATAGTAGGTACTCAGTAAATATTGACCTAACTGAATTACTGAATTTAATTGAATAAGGTTAACTTTCTAGTTGATAAATGGCAAAAGGATATAAACAGGAAATTCTTAAAGGAAGACACACAAGTTATCAAAAAGCTATTAATAAGAAAAATTAATAATAGAACACTCAAAGGCATTGGACTAGAAAAGATACCAAAAGAGGAAAATGATAAATATTGGAGGGACTGTGGGAAAATAGGAACATTTAAGCACTGTCGGTGGAGCTGAGAACTTATCCAGCCATCCTAGAAAGCAATTTAGAACTATGCCCTTAAACTCACTAAATTATGCATTCCTTTTGACCTAGGAATGGTTTTGCTAGGTCTATATTCCAAAGATATAAAAAGAAAATTTAAAAGGACCCATATTTAAAAATATATTCATAGATGGGCTTTTTGGAGTGGGAAAGAAGTAGAAACTACAGGATTGTCTATCAGTTGGTGAATGGATTAGTAAGTTATGGTTTATAAATTCAATGAAAGCAAGGAAGGAGATACACTTTTACTAAGAGTCTTCTATGTGCTAGACATTGTAGTAAGCACTTCACAACTTTGATCTCATTTGATTTTCATAATAATCTTGGGAGGAGTGTGCTATTACGATCCCTATTTGACAGTTGAGGAAACTATAGGAAGACAGAGGGTAAGTGACTTCTCTATGGTCACACAACTAGTAAGGCTGAGGTTTGATATGATTTGAGATCCAGGGCTCTATCTGAACTCAAGTTTTCCTGACTCTATCTTCTGTGCTGTCTAGCTGCCTCTACCTCTAATTTGGAATTATGCCCCCCCACCCCCAAATCACTAAACGGTGCATTTTATGGTGGTATAAGAAAAGATGAAAAGGATGTTTATAGAGACAAAAACTGTACAGATTGATACAGAGTAAAATGAACAGAAATAGAACAATTTTTCCACTAACAACAAAATAAAGACTAACGACTTTGAAATACTTAATGACTCTTATCAATGCAACCATTTTAGAGACTAATAATGTTTCCTACCTCCTGACAGAGATGTGAATGGATTCAGAGTCCAGAGGGAGATATGCATTTTTGGACACAGACAACGTGGGAATTTGTTTCGTTTGGCTGTGCATATTTGTCCCAAGTTTTTAAATTATTATTTTGCCTTTTTTTAACTGGCAGAGATAGGGGCACAAGGGAGAGAAAATAAATACTTGTTAACTGAAAGATTAAAATAAAGTGAAAAAAATGGAGGTTGTGCTATATCACCTTCAAGATCTTTTCTAACTCTAAATTTATCACCCTAAAAATCTCCTAGTCTATTTCCCACTCCTTTATTTTACAGATGACAAATTAAGGTTCTGATAGGCTGAAAAAATTGTGTCATCATATCAGAGAGTCAGTGTTTGAATTCTAGTCCTTTGATCCCAAATTCAGTGCTTGCTGAACAAAACCTGCTGGTGGGCCAGTTAGTTTTAGTTTAGGTCAGACCATGAACGGTGACTCTTCCCCTGGCTGTCTAACAAACTCCTGCTATTGCAGATCTTGCAAAATGGGAGGTTGACAGTGCAATCCAAGCCCAATATTGGAAAAGCAACACAGAGAACATATATGATACGAATGGTCAGGAAGCCAGCGGTTCAACTTTGAACATAAAGAAAAGTTCTTATAGTTTGCATTATTCACTTTTTGCATCAAGCCAGACCAGGATGTAAAAATAAGCTACTGTATTACTGAGAAGGAAAAAAATGGCATCTAGAAGTAGTGCAGAGAGGATACTTCAGCAGTGCCTAATTAATCCAATTTGTAATTAGTGTCCAGGGACCCAAAGCAATTGCCTATATTCACACACTTCTCTTTTCATATCTTTTTCAGTGTCTCTGCCATATCCACACCCCCATTTATTTCCTCTGATTGTTGCTGAGCCTAGAAAAATGATAGTATTGATTTAACTTCTCTGTTTTCTGAATGTTTTCAAAGGGCTGAAGAATTTGTAATTTGGCTACTAACTGCTGGCTATTTATTGCAGATTCACCTTGATATGAAAGGATAATATGTAATTATTAATTATATTTAACTTATAGAAAGTAAATAATATACAATTATTATATAATATAAAATGATATATAACATGATAATAACAATGACTAATAATATTTATATAGCACTTACTATGTACCAGGTACTTTGTTTTATATTTTACATTATTATTATTTTTTACAATTATCTCATTTATCTTACAAAGGCTGATTCCCGTTATGATCTCAGCTTCACGCTTAAAATGGTCCTAAATCAGCTTACTATCCCACATTTTAGGATTATTATGATTAGTTACCATTTCCTTAATATTTTATATGAGCAATGAATGGACCTTATCACATATCCATGATTATAACAGGAGCTCATGTTTATATAAACTTCAGTTTCCTCTCGATAGTCTTGTGCCTATTGCCTATTGGATGTATAGCATATTATCATGTAGTATATTATCTTTATTTTAAAGGCGCAGAAATTGTGGCAGGTAAGTAGCTCAGTGTATAGAGATGGGAAGTCTCAGGTTCTCAGACACTTCATAGCTGGACAAGTCACTTAACCTCAATTGCTTAGCCCTTATCAATCTTCTGCTCTTGGAACCAATACTTAATATCAATTGATTCCAAGATAGAAGGTAAAAGCTTTTTTTTTTTTTTTTTTTTTTTTTTTAAGAAGCAGAAACTGAAGCTCATAGAATTAAAGTGACTTTAAATAGGTGTCAGAGATAGGGTCTAAATCTAAGCTTCCCATCCTCAGCTCCACTAATTCTCTTTCAGAAACACAGCACTGCATCCTCTCACTCACCAGTGCAGTGGTAGAATTCCTGTTTACATTCTGGTAAATAATATTTACTGTTTCTCTAAAACAGTTCCTCTAAGGCCAGTTACAGCCTTAAACAAGAGCTAAGATCTCAGATCCCTGTGGCCACTTCTTTCTTTATTTTCAGACACCTCCATATCTAAACACTACCATTCAACCAAAACTATTTGGGGAGGGAGGAGAAATAGCTTGCTGACAGCACATCACTTCGCCATTACTCACTGTTGGGTAATTAGCATTTGCTATAGCTATATTTAGGAAATTTGTTAAAAGAATCCAGGCCAGCAAAATTATGCCACTCAAATGAAAATCAATTAAAAATTAAACAAAAACAGTTAGTGTGGAACTCTGGACCTTTTTTAAAAAATAGGATTCAATGAACTGAACATATGAAGTGCATAAAATGTGGAAACCATATACACTTCATTACAGGGTTCTACAGCTGCCACTTATTTCATTTTGGTATAAAAATAATTATTGTTTTGAGTACAATAGTGTCCATTTCCTTTGCACTGCCCCAGTGCTCCGATTACCATCTACTTCAATTCCGATTAATCATGCCAAGATGGCAATTCCATTAAACTAAGAGTAAAATTTATTAGTCTAATATGTGGCTGTAGTTTCAATGGTTAGAACTATGTGTTTAACTGCTTTGGGGATTTTATTAAGATGAAAGCTAAACATAATGCACCTCAATCAGACTTTTAGTGGACAAAGTAACTTCTAAAATACCGTGAGCTAGAGAACACGTAATGTTTCTGCAGGCATTAAACTATGCCTACACTTTCAATTTGCTGGGTACTTAATTGTGGGAAAGATATTTAATTGTTGATGAAAGATGCTTTAAGTTAATTTCTGCTGTACCCTGATGTCATTTAAAGCCAGTCAAAACATAGCAATAAACATGGGATTATGATGGAAGATAATTGACAAAATATAGAATACATGAAAGAGAGCAGAATGGTTGATTTTAGTAATCTAATACCCATATGGTTTTAGATTTACTCAGCCCAAGCCTTTATATAAGTAAGGAGTAAACTATTTTGTTTATATGACAACCAACTTCCTGTATCCTAAATTGGACTTTTGCATATTAAAAGAGTTAATATCCCTTTGAAAACAAACAAACAAACAAACAAACAAACAAACAAACAAACAAAAAACCCCAATAAGGAACAGAGTAGGTTGCTCCAGCCAGGTTTATGTTGGAGAAAGCCATAAGTCTGAACCTTAAAACAATGTTGTTAAAGCGATATTATAATCTTAAACCAGGCTAACTGCCTTTTCCTCAGTGTTATAGGTTGTTAGTTGGCTTTCCACAGAATCAGGAGAGGTTGAAGTATTTTTTAAATTACAGGGCATAAAATGAATACTTTTCTTCAGGAAATACAAATAACTGATGTCTTTTCTTATGTTGTCTTGAGCCAGAAATGTGACCTATGGGGAGAATTGAATGGCTGAATATCATTTATTTTGGTTTCTATCTAAACCTGTACTTGGATATTATGTGTAACTGTGTGTAAGTATGTAAACATAAAAATATGCTAGTTCATTGGGATTAGGGACTAATTGGGAAATTCTCTCCACTAAAGCAGAGTAACAATTTGTCTCCAATTTGGGATTTTATAGAATGACTGACTTAAATTCTTAGAAAATTACCTGTGACCCTAAAATCTTAAGTCAACACTTCTTGACCCTAGAGTGGTTCTTCTATACATTATGACCTATTTAACTAGCTAGTTATTCAATACAGACTTGTGGAAAATTGCACAGTAGAATGAATGGACAGAGTATTGTCCTTGGAGCATTTGGGTTGAAGTCTTGTCCCAGACACATATTGCTGGGTGATCATGGGTATATCATTTAACCTCTTACTACCCCTAGGAGATTTTCTTAGACAATAACTTTCAGATGTGTTGCCAGTCTGTATGGTGGAAGAAGTTTTCAAGCCAAAATTTCATTATAGTGATGAAATCTCAGTTCCAGAGTCATTATATATGGTCCCCCTACAAAAGTCTGAGTGCATTTTAAAGTTTATTATACATATCCAACACATATTTGTGTGTTGGATATGTGTATAAAGTACGTCAAACATGTGTGCACCTATGTATATGTAATGGGGGAGATCCTTTTCCTTGCTTCCTTTCCCTTTTTCAATATGAAATTAGAGAATTTATTCTGTGTCCCAAGCAAAGTTGTTTTCAAAGCATATAGGTTCAAAGAAAATTCTAAATTGCAAAATTATTCTTTAGTTTTCAATAGAAAAAATAGAAAAAGAAATAAAATCTTTCAAAATAATTTCATGCCTCAAGGGAAATTTAATCTCCAAGTTCATAAGAAAACAATTCTGATATTGAAAGACATTCTATATACCAAAAATCATTTACCTTAAAAATAACTTTGAGCATGGTTGCTATTTATTGATGATGCTCTAAACTTCCCATATGGAGATGACTTTCATCTTACCATTATTAGAGTGAGAAATTTGAGTTCTTAATATTGTAGTTGGATTTACGCTGATATATCATTAGATATATTTTGTTAGATATATGCCTTTGTTGACTTCTCTCTGTGAGAGATGGCTGGCTATTATTAAAGAATGGCTTCTATCAATTCCATCACTTTGGCATAAATGAAGTCCTACATGCCATTAGCTGAGAATTTTTTTTAACTGCATCTGGGATTTCATGTCCTTGAGATCAACATTAGGGACAAGAAGAGAAACTAGTGGAAGTTTCCTATGCTTACAAAATGACAGATCCTTGACATACTTGCATAATATGTAAGTTGGGACCAACTCTCCAGCCTTCTCATCTATAAAATTTTATATGATCAAATGGAGTAGATTTAGTTCTCTTTTTTCTAGGACAACAATTAGGGAGGGAAGAAAGGAGAACAGCCAACTAGGCTGATGAGAAAAGATGGCACAATCTCCATTTTTCTCTCTCTGGGTAATGTTGAAAAACTTTCTGTGGGTAAGCACAAGTTGTGAAAAATATTATTGGCACATCTTTGTTTTGGGAACCAGAAAGTCATATGAAGTTGTTTATGCTTAATGTGAAACTTAGAACCTGTGAAAGCTGAGACCAGGGAGGTACTTTCTTTTTTAATTAAATGGCTTGAAAAGAAAAACAATTTGTACTTTCAAAACTTACGAGGGCTCTTCTGACACCACGGCTCCTTCTTCCAGTTCTTGGGCTTGCTTATGCCATGGCAGCTTGGCTTCCACAGGAAGTTTCTCTGAAAAGCATATGCATAGACATGAAAAAGATGAGCTCAGAATCAAGTTTGGATTCCAGGGAAATCTGTTTTTTTCTCTAAGCTTGACTGTCTTTGTGGGCTCTATGTTTGTCAAGAGAGGTTTCGTTGTCTGTTGATTATGGGCTTATAACTAATAGTTGGCTTATTAATTTCCTGATTCTTTTATTTGAATGGAACTCATATCATTAGAATCATACAACTAGGAACTGTTTGTGGAGAGAAAGGCTTTCTGTATTCTGATGAACAAGGAACATTTTATGCCTTGTGTTGTATACCATAAAAAGTTCATTGTTGGAGCTCTAGCAATAGAAACAAGGGGAAAATTACAACACCAAGAAGATAGGTTCCATATTAAGTTAAACAAGAAGCTTATGAGTATCTTCTGGAAATCTTTTATGTAATTAATTTCAAGTTAAAAAAAAACTATTGAGTGCCTACTGTATGCTAGGATTAGTGGCCATGTTGGATGTTAGAAAAGTTAAGATATAGTCTCTTCTTCAATGATTTAATTTAAAATTTAATAAAAGAGAATTTTAAAAAACTGGACACAAATATTGATAAATCATCTAATTGTTCCCAATCATTGTCAGTGGTGGATGGCTAACAGTCATGACTTTACCATTTCTTATACCCATTTCTTGGCTCTTCTTGGCTTTCCACATTGAAGTTTAAGAGAAATGAGGTAATAGTTATGTATAAAGAAATGGAGAATAGGACATATAAAAATAATAAGATAAATACTTCTTATAATTGCAGGTTAACCTGAAAACTGAGAGGATATGTATTAATACATATTTCATGCAGACATTTATAAGTTTAATAAAGGCCTTATGCAAATGATTAATGCCTTTTTCTTACAGAAATTCTAGAGCAAATATTCTTAACTGGAGGTTCAGTGAACTTGTTTTTAAACATTTTAATAACTACATTTCAATATATTTGGCTTCATTTATATTCCTATATATTTTATTTTCAGCCTTTAAAAATTATTTTGAGAAGGGCTCTAGGCTCCCCCAGATTGTTAAAGGGTTCATAACAAAAAAAAAGTTAAAAACTCCTATTCTACTTCAAAAGGTTGGGTGAAACCTACCTTGACACAGATCAGAAAAGACAAACTTGTTAGTCCTTTCACTGTATTCTTAGCTCTTTACTTGAATTTATCTGCATCCTTTCTTTCAAGCACTCAAAAAACTTATTTTTGAGTAAAATCTGATTAATGCAATTTCTGATGTTTGTCATGTAGGGGCCAACAACTTAACTTTTCCTATTTATACATTTAAAGAGTGTATATAATGAGTTTCTATATGTGAGCTTGAATTCACTCTTAATATGGATAATGGCTGATATACATCTCAAAAAATAGGAAGCCAAACAAAAACAAAAATTGAAATGCTAATGCTATTAATGACTATGTATGTAGAATGTAGGTTTTTAGGACAAATGGGGAAAAGGAAGGCTATTATTATCAGTATTTTTAAAAGTTTATATTTTAGGATTATTAATTCTGATTTTTAACAAACATCCTTTCCTTTCATTATAGAACAAGAAAAAATAATGCCTTTCAAAAATTAGTGTAAAATAGAACAGTACAATATTACTCTGAAAGTCTAACATTTTTCATAGCACAACTCTTTTTAGTTAAATATGGTCTGCAATGTTTTTTTAAAATGGAAAAAAATCTGGTAATTTGAACTTACAACATAACTCACAACATATAACAAAAAATTAGAATTTTGGACTGTGTACTATAATACTCAATGACATTTGCAAGATGTGGAATGAAATGAAAAATGCAGGACCAAAGGAACTATATAACATGAGATAAAAGATGGACAGTCCAAGTGCTCCAATGGTATCTACAAAATATTTAAAGACCTAGGGGAAGGCTTTGGCTTTAGGAAGCATATATTCTCTGGTGAATTTATGGGAGGATCATGGGATCGTAGGATAAGGTATGGCCATATTGTGATCTGTTCTTGATGGAGGGAATAACCACAATGATGAGATTATATCTACTTGAAAGTGTCTTACTCATACAGGTACCATTTGCAAAAACAACCTGGGAGTTAGAAAATGAGTCATAATCAATCATTTGCTTTGTTCCACCATTTCCCCCACATTAGCCAAGTAATTTAGAATATACTTCCTAGTCTTCACAAAAATGGCTGCCAAGATTCCTCTTCTGACATATTTATTGGCACCATTTATGAGTGAATATGCTTTTATAACACAAGCCAGAGAAGCTTTATCACCGTTTTATAACATATAATTACAAAGATGAAAGAAATATGTCCATATTCATACACACGCACACTCTGTAGAATTATATGGCATTTTAATGATGTTTAGCAAGCCAGATCTTTCTACTTAACTGTGAAAAACTAGATTTTATTCTCAGATAGTTAACCACAAGCTACATTTCACTCTCTGAAGTGGCTTGCTACAGAGAGAACTAACAAATATATATTACTATTTTAAATTAAGGATATCATTATTTGCCTTTAAACAAGTTTAGTTATAAGTAAAACAAATGAAAAATGTTGAACTGTTCAAGCCAGAAGGGATTGTCATCATTTGAAAGGTAGCAATATGGTATATCTCCACTGACATTTTTTTTTACTACAACTCTATACATTCTTAGCAGGAAGAATCAAAACTAAAAAGGGAATCTATTTTGGATATAGGTTTGAATTTTTCTTTCCATGAAAAAACACTCTAAAACCAAAAAACAGCAAACAATTATCAATAGCCAATTGGTATGTGTGAAGCTTAACTTCATACGCAAACATTAATTTTTTTCCTTTCTGTGAGTAACATTGTGATAATTACTGTCATACTCTATATTGATTTCTTTTTCAATCATTATTTTAGAGCTCATAATGATATTCGCTTTTGCCCAAGACATCATAGCTTATGATAATAAATTGGTTGACAATGTAAAGATATATTTTAAAAGATTTTCTAAATTTGATAAAATACAAATTAGTTTTCTTTTAAAAAAGTTTTTCTAATAAGGAATACTTTTATTTAAAGTGTCTGGTAAATGAGTTTTTAAAATTTATATTTACAAATTAAAAATAAATGTAATGTCTACAGAACACATGTATAAAAACTAATCATCATGCTCCGAGAAAATGAATCAGTGTACCTGTGAAAGGGTCTTATCTATGACCTCTGACTGCCAAATTCCCATGTAGGGGAAAGACTGCAAAAATAAAAGTCAAAGAAGGAGCTGTTGCTCACCTTTTGGTAGATTCATCAATAATCCCTTTTTATTGTTTTGCATTATGTATGTAAATGTTTGGTTTTTGTTTTTTTGTTTTATTTGGAATTTTTAAAATTAAAAATGAATTCAGATACCAGTGAAATTTTTATAAATTTAAAACAAAGTATTTGAAATTTTAGTAAAATGCTTTATTTGCAGTTATCTTGATTGAGATCTTCACATTTTGATCAGTTAGATGCTCAAAATAATCTTAATATATGAAAATATATTTCATATGTTAAAATTATACATTAAAATAGACATTTATATTTTAACAGTAAGACATATTTGACATTAAAAATGTGCTCCAGCAATTGCGTGCAATTTTCCTCTTTGTAACAATAAGAAGTGTAGGCTGCCAAATGTATGAATTTTTCTATAATATTTGATCTATTTTAAATAAATCATTACATAGATATAATAAAACAGATAAATCTTATGATACTTTTCAACAATAGCATTTATAAGTTTTGTGATCAGTTAGGTTCTAACTCTGTATTTAAAATGTAATTAATAATGGTCGATTTAGTGGTTTTCAAACTTATTTGTGATACATACTGATATATTCAACAGTCTTTCCAGTGCAGTTTTAAATCACAAAGTACAGTTGCTAGGGGACATGGACACTTGAGAGGCTTTAAAAAAAATTCCAAGGAGATCAAAGTAGCTCTAGAACAAGTAGGCAATTAACAGCTTCATAATGGGCCACCTGCCATCTTACCTTTGGGTTTATAGCAGGGAGTGGGTATAATGCATTCTTCTTTTATGTGTGGCTTTGTTTTAGGGCTGCAACCACCTGTATGCATTCCTCGATGATCAATACAGAGGACTACACGGTATCTGAGTCCCTGGCCACATGTCACTGTACACTGGGGAAACAGAGAAGGGGAGAGAGAGGGGGGGGGAGGATGATGAAGATGAGAGGAAAGAGAAGGAGAATAATAAGAAAAGGAAGAGGAAGAAGAGGAGGAATAAGAGGAGTAGGAAGAAGAAGAGGAAGAAGAGGAAGAAAAAAGGAGTTAGATGAGGAGAAGAAGAGGAGAAGGAGAAGAAAAATCAGAAGAGAAGGAGGAAGAGGAGGAAGAATAGGAGGAGACAATAATGCCTTATTTAAATAGAGTAGAATAATTCTTCATACAAAATACTGCAAATAGAAGAAATGCTATTTAAAACAATTTCCCCCAAGATTTTCAGTTGTCTTATATATCTTCTCTCTTTTACTAGCTTTTAAACCTATGGGGCAGGTTTACATGTTGTCCATCTCTCTACCCCCTCATAATACTTAACATGGGACATTAAACATAGTAGATACTTAATAAATATCTGTCAAGTAGATATTATATTGTATGATACCAGTCTTCAAAATAGTTACCCACTTTATTAGGGAAAGGGCTGACATATTTCCAGTCTCTGAATCTTTACCACTATAAATCTAAAAGCTATTCTGGCGAAGATACGAGCTAATACTAATAAAATCTCATTTGACTAGGAAAATTTGGTGAGCAATACCTATAAGGGACAAAGTATAAATTCAAATTATCCAGCCTGAAATTCTATTTGCTTTCAGTCTACTAGACAGGACCATTCTTGCTATTGACTTGATTGTTCGACTTTGTGTCTTATTGCTGTCACAGGGTCATAGATATAGAGCTGGAAGGGGTCTCAGAGGCCATTTAGTTCAACCCTTGTATTTTAAAGATGAGGAAAATGAGGTGCAGGTAGGTTGAGTGATTTGCTCAATGCCACAGCAGTGGTAAACAGAGGAGTCATGATTTAAACCTATTTCTTCCAATTTCGGAATCAGTCTCAAATCACCAGTAAGAGCCAGCTTAATTTGCCACCCAGATATGACCCTAACTTTAGCTTTTCCATAAATAGTTGCATTCAGGTTTCTCCTAAAAAACTATATTCTCTTAGATTTTAAAACTCTTACTTTCTTTCTTAGAATGGATACTAAGCATTGGTTCCAAGGCAGAAGAGCAGTTAGGTCTAGGCAATTGGAGTTAAATGACTTTCCTAGGGTCACACAGTTAGGAAGTGCTTAAGGCCAAATTTGAACCCAGAACTTCCCATCTCTAGGCCTGACTCTCTATCTATTAAGCCTCTTAGCTGCCCCTTTGGTTTATATTAGTCAACATCCAGTAAGCATCTCCTTGAATGCATATTTGGTATAATGAGATCATATCAAATATTGTAGAGTTTCTGTCCGGTTTTGAATTGTATTGAGTTTTTCTTTTCAGAATTACTTTATGACCTGCAGCTGTATCTGGAATATTTTCCCTCTTTTCCTCCAATGGCTTCCTTCAAGACAGCTCAAGCACCATTTTTATAGACCTTCCCTAGCTTCCTCAGTTACTAGTGCTTCCCTCTCTAAGATTACCTTGCACATGCGTGGTAAATATCTTCTAGGTATCTACATATGGACATATTTCATCTCCCACTAGAATGTAGGAGGAACTGTTTTCTTGATTTTTTTGTAATCCTAGTGCTCAGCACAGTAACTAGTACATAATACATGCTTAATAAATGCTTTCTTGCTGATGTCTAAGTCACAGAAAATACCAGTTGTTAGGTTTGTTTCTGCCTTTTTTCTATGATTGATTTATGTCACAGTACAGTCAATTTTAGTGATCACATCAGAGGAAAGAGCTGATGAAGAAACCTTTTAGGCAAGGCTCATGGATAGGCACTGCTTCTAACTCTAAGGCCGGACTGACATGGATGGGAGCAGACCCAAAGTAAATGAGAAAACAAAAAAAAAACACCAAATGATTTCTCTCATCAATAACCAGAAATCTATAGTACCTGGCTCTATGAGGAGTAGAAACAGAAGTGTATCTCGGCTGATCTGCTTGATCTATGGGTCACATCTATTTTTGTAGACCCAGAATCTAAATATTAGCCATCGAACTTAAATGACATATGACCTGTGGGTCAGGGAGCCCAGCATCATGTCATAAAAAGAATGCTAGACTATAAATCAATAGGATATAGGTTCTAGTTCTGACTAATTGACTTTGATCAAGTCACTTAACTCCTATTGGGCTCAGTTTCCTCATCTGAAAAAATAAAAGGATCAAGTTTGAGAGCATCTAAGGTCCTGGTGAATTTGAAGAGTTTATGTTTTTCTGACAGCTACTTCTGTGGCCACTGGCATTATTTGGAGCCACATGGAACTTTTTCTTGAATACTGCAACATGGAAAATGGCAGGGTGGAATTCCTGCAAGATACAGGGTCAAGCAGGTTGCTTAGAAGCAGGGAAATAAAAGTAGGAGGATAATTCAGCTTTATTTTTTACCTGTAAGCATACTATGTTTGAGAATCATGATCCTATTCTCCTATTCTCTCCTATTCCCCAGTTCTCCCCATCCCCATCCCCTGCCATTACCAGTAGGCTATAGAACACTAGGTAAACTCAACCAAAGTGGACAGTGATGGACAAAGTAGGTTTACCAGGCAGAGTGGTGATGAAAAGACTGAAGAATGGACTTACTCTCCTAAACACACAAAGAAAGAAGGCACAGTTACCGGAGACCACTCTTGTGCCAGCCACTTAGGACAGTCAAAAATGTTGCAGGGCTGAACAATAGGCATCTTAGGAGTGTACATGCATTTCCATTCTTCCACTGAACTGACATGCCCCTGGATGTCTTCTTCTACACAGGAAACTGTCCGGCTCTGGATGCCACCTCCACAGGAGGAGGAGCAGGCTGTCCATGGCGTGCTTTCCCACCTGTGTAGGAAGAAGGCAGTAGTTGTGAAAAGGATACCGGCTTTCATTAATCTTTTAATCATTTCCCACTCTCCCCAGCCAAATTTTCCTCTTGTTAGTAAAGTTGTAAGAGATCGCCAAAAGAGCCAAAAAATCTATGTGACATGAAATCTGATAAATAAAGTCAACTAGCTAATGAGCATAAAAGTATACAAAACATAACAGAAAAGGGGGAAGATTTGATGTCTCGGCTAAAGCCAATGACAAGTTAATATTCATTAAGAATTTGCAGACTGCATTGATTCAAGAATAAACACCCCATCTGATTTATACAAAATTTGAGTTTAGCTTTTAACTGATGACTTTTTTAGTATATTTTTCTTTTCAAAAAGATTTTTGAAATTATTTTATTTCATATTTCAAATTTTCATAATTTCATAATTCAAAATTATTTTAGGGATATGATCTAAATATGGACTAATATGGTAGATTGTGCCTGGGTTGACATTTTAATGCTTAATCGAATGCACTGTTTATCTACAACATGACTTTTTCTTTATTAGTGATTCTGAGAAGATCAAAAAGGCAAAATGGAGTATTTCTTTTTTCTATCCATGGAATGAGTCTTGTGAATTAAAGAATAGTTACAAGCATTCGATTTATCTCTTACCTAACTTCCTACCATTGTGATGTTCTAAAAGTCCTAATGACTACAAAAATGATTAATTATGCAAACACATCACTAGATTAAGAACAAACATGGGAACACAGTCATCATGTGTTAATTTCTCAGTTATTGAAAGATGTCAGCTGATTCAGGACTTTAATTTGGATAAATGCATGGGTAGCACTGGGTCTAGGTTTGATTCTGATTGGACAAGCTGGCTTGTTTCTACGCTCTTATAGTTTTCAACATAGTGATCTGAAGGTTAGTTTAAGGATAACATTGTCTGATATCGCTTTTAAGAAAATTTGATTTACTTCTGGACCCATCTAGCTTTGGAGAATTCTGTGGAGAGGGGAAACTTTGCCTACATCTCCCCAAAGCAATTCTTTTCTCCTTTCAAACTAACTTCAGAAAATACAGAATTGCTGAAGGAAGGAACCACGAAGTCAAACGATGACATACTTATTTGTTTGTGTGTAGTGCTCTGGTGGTTGGGAGGCTGGCAAAGAACTTAAATTTCTGTTTTGTTTATAAGAGAATGACATTTGGCTTGGGGGAAAAAATGAAATGTCAAGAAGTTAATATACTTGATCTATAAAAGTCAAGGGTACTATACAAATAGAAATATAGCTTGGAAGCATTTATTCTAATGTTTCATACAATTTTGTTTATAGATAGTATGTCATATTAAAGATAACAACCTTGATTTTTTTTTGCACAAAGTTATTTCCCCAGTTACAGAGAGGACAGACCCTCCTCCACTCTCTCTTCACTGCTCAACTTTAGGCAACAATCACTATTCCTACTGCCAGCAGCTGGGACATGCTGCCAAATACAATATTTTCCTATGCACACTTCCCCAGGAGGTACATAAGAAAGTATCATAATGAGGAGAGCAGGGCTGCAGTTTAGCCCCTCAGAGAATTTCTGATCCTTCCAGCGGAGCAAAGTATCCCCAAGGAGAGTTGCTCCTTATCAGGAAAAATCAACTCTGAAACCATTCTTCCTTGGGTTATCACGAGGCTATCACTACCAAGAGTTCTCAATCTATAGTCTAAAGAAGTAGGCAGAATATATAAATGTATGTTTATCCTCATACTGGACTTAATTTTACAACAACATAGGAATCAATTTTTGTATATACTGAGTATCCAAAATATCTTAGTGTAGTTTTAAGCTTTAGTAAGCTTACAGCTGATTTATTCAGTTTGGGGGATCATTAGGATGCTCCAGAGGGAAATATTTTCTAATGGAAACCCTAATTCTCTTCAAATGTACATCCAAAGAGTCAGAAAGATACTATACTCTTCTCTCAACCTTAGAGAACAGTTTTCTGAACACAGTAGTGTTTTAAATGTCTGCTAAACCTGGCTTTGGCGCATCGTGGTCAGATGCCACAAAGAAGCTTCCATAGTTGGTTTTATATGAATATTCCCAGTAATGCACAGCATGATTACAAAAAAGAACCTTTTCATGTTTGTAAAATAGACACATATGAATTTCCAATTAAGAGAAACAGACTTGTGGTCAATCCTTCAGTAATATGTGGGTAGATAGTATTCAAAGAGGACAGCATATCAGCTGAACAAGTAGTTGTAGGCATTTGCCCAGGGCTGCTTAAAATATTAATAGAAATAAAAAGGATTTGAGCACTAATATCATCCTGTAGGATAAATGGGCTAGGGATGTATAATTTGCTACACACTTGAATTTAATTTCTTACAGTGAGCAGATTGTAAAGGATAAAGAACTGTTCTTGAAGTCAGGAAGATCTGAATTCAAGTTGTGCCTCTGACACTCCTGGCTGTATGATCCTGGGCAAATCATGTAATCTCTTGGAGTTCTAGACAGAATTCCAAGATTATAAACTTCAGAGGAAGTGTTGGGTTGCATTGGTAGAGAAAGTTTTTTTATTCAAGAGTTCCCTATACCAATAAACTCACTGGTCTAGTTTCTATCCCTATCTTAGAGACATAAATTATATTTTATGTAAGAATTCAAAATTCTCAATTAGGATGGGAAAATATTTTACATGATTGCAAATTTCAAATTCATATGAAGCATCACAGGGTATTCTTAGACCTTGCATATGTACATATGTGTATATTTATGTGTGTGAATATCTATATAACAGAGTAAGGGAAGAATAAAAATAAGTGAATGTATTTTTCTATTGTACATTCTTCCAATTCTTAAGTTATTCATTTATTTGTAGTCTTTTGCCTTGATCAAAGATGCTGCTATCTTAAAATTTTTCATCACTTTAATTTTTTTTCTTGTAAAATTGGAACATATATGCCTAAAATAAACAGCTTTCACTGACTGGGGGAATTTTCAAATTGATAACTAGCCTTAGTAATAGATACATAAACTATAATAAACATATATGTTAATTTGCCATGCATCTCTACCACGATAGAGACAGAATTACTTGTGTGCCCATAAAACAATAGAATAAATTTCTACATGTTGCAAACAAAACCAGTCATCTAATATTTATATTTGTGTTTGGGGAAATCCTTTAATTCTTAACATATCAAGTTACCTAAAATTAATTATTCTAGAAAAAATTAAACCAGAGAGTGTATGAATTTTTTTTTTTAATTTTAAACCCTTAACTTCTGTGTATTGACTTATAGGTGGAAGATTGGTAAGGGTAGGCAATGGGGGTCAAGTGACTTGCCCAGGGTCACACAGCTGGGAAGTGTCTGAGGCCGGATTTGAACCTAGGACCTCCCGTCTCTAGGCCTGGCTCTCAATCCACTGAGCTACCCAGCTGCCCCTGTATGAATTTTTAATAATACTGGGGTAGTCATTATAACAAAGATAAAGGATTTTAGATTTAGAGATAAAAGGGATCTTAGGTATTATTTGGTCCAATGCTTTCATTTTACAAATGAAGAAACTGAGTTTTAGAGAAGTTAAATGACTTACACCAAAGGTCACAGAGATGGAGATAATACAAAAGAAAGTGTTTCCCAAACCATAACATAAAATTCAGGCTCACTTTTAAATTCACATGGGCTCTTTTTGTTATTTTATTGTAATCTGTAATTTAGATATCTATATCAATGGGAACCTGGTATGTTGTTATTATTAATAATAGGAACTCATACCAAAGAAACACTAGTGGAATTCAGAGAATATGTTGGTATTCTACTTTAGTTTCTATCTGCTAGTTCTAGAGAATATGCAAGTTTCGTTTTGTTTCAAGGTATTTTATTAGATCACACACACACACACACACACACACACACACACACACACACATACACACCCCCCACAACACCACCACCACCAACAAAACAATAACAACAACAACAATACAAAAGCAAAATAAGCCTACAACATTGGCTGGTTTTATGAAGAATAACTCAGGGTTCCATTTCATTTGAGATTTAGCAAATTCAAGTTATTTGTTCTGAGTGTAGGTTCACATTTTGGACTTGGTCCAAATGTTTGATTATATATAGTATAGATTACACAACGCATATGTTAATTGCCACCCAAGCCAGTCAAATTAGCATTTATTAGGTACCTTCTAGGTTTAAGATACTGGGCTAGCCAACGGAGACAGGAAAACAGTGAAAAAAGTTCTTCTCTCAAGGAGTTTAAATATTACTAGCTGTAAAATGCAACTAAACTGGGGACAATATCCCAGATTTAGATTCATGAAGGGAAAGGAGACCAATGGAATAAAGTACAAAAGCAATCTGTGTGGTTACTTCGAGTCAAAGTACAAAAGCACAAATTTTAAAGTCTCACGAATAGTGAGACTTTTGCCTGCTTCTGGGTATGACAACACATTTATTCAATGGACTATTATTTGGCTCCCCCCTGCCCTACTTTATTATTAATGGATTTAAAACGAGAACAATCATTTTAGAATGCTCTCACTGTACTTTTTCATTATTTTTCCAGCTTGTAAAAATATTATACTTATAAAATGTGAAGTAGCATTTACATGAGATTTTATACTATTTTTGAAAGCCTAAATGGCTGTTCTGAATAACAAGGATATGAAACTGAGGAGTTTAGTTTTCTTTCCTAATTGTTAATTTCTTCTAAAATGAAAATGATTTAAAAAATCAAATGCATACTAATGCAACATCTGGAATTCCACATTCATGGGTCTACAATGATACTTGTGGCAGTGTTTGTTTGACATTTTGGAGAAGTACTTTAATGACTGGGGTCCTATTGCAGGGGAAACAGAGAAGAAGACAAAGAAAAGTAGAGAAAGATGGAATATAAACCCACAAAGTGTATCTAATCAGACTGAACTACTGTGTCAGCTTCAATGTAACGCTAACCTATCTTTACATGGTTTTTTAAAATGACAAGGTTAGAGGCTGGGCATGCCAACATTATTCAATGGGTGATCTCAGAAGGGAGTGGGAAATATATCATCTACCATTTTACTTTTATAGGAAAAACAGAGTTGCTATGCAAAAAAAAAAGTCAGAATACCAGATAACTAATTCTAGTATCAGGGTTGTTGATTTACGTACCGAGGAAGGGGATGGTAGAGGTCATAAGGCATGATCTGCTTGTAGCCGTCACTGTTAGGAACAATAATGCCAACCCTCTGAGTAGAAGGTACACACAATAAAATAAACACTAAATGATTACATTATACAACTTTTTTTTACATAATTGCAAAACAACATTGATAACATGTTCTATTGACTCAATTAAGACTTTGAAAACAACACTAAGAAGAGTTTCTTATCTTTATGTATAAGATATGTATAAGAATGGGCAAAGCCAAGTTTGGGAGAACATTGTTTCATGAGACTAATTTTCTGTTTCAAGAAGGAAATTCCATGGGAAAGAGTTACAACTCCCAAATATTCACCTCCTTGTTAAACATGATACAATAAACTTTATTATGTTCTTTAATCTGAATAAATTTTATATCCTATTGAGTCATCATCAACAACATCATTATCAGTGCCTTTTCTAGGTGCTCATGAAGAAATGACACAATTATATATTCTAATTACCGTACACAATTTTCAAAGATTTTAAGTTGTACAAAAGGAGTCAACCTACATTGGTAGAGTCAGTTTCCTCATCCAAGAGTTCCCTAAATTGATGAAAACATAAGTCTAGTACATAGATACCCTTTTAACATGCCTTTGAAAATGGTATACATTTTTTCTTTTTCTTGATAGGTCCCTGGAAATTTTATAGCAAATGCTCCTTGAAAAGTACTGGATGAGGGTCATCAAAGGCATGTTCTCTATTAGACAAAGGTAGAATGATTGAAGTATATATAATTATAATTGCTTTTGATATGGCACCAGAGATTCTGGTGTTATTGATACCGAGAAAAGAACAAGAAGTAAAATCTATAAGTCAGTAGCAAATACTAGGCTACCCTCACTTGAACTTGCAGTTCAACATTCTGTTATTTTTACAAAGGATATCAAGAGAGATCCTGCTTCTAAGACTATATTAACCATTGCTTTAATACAAATTCAGTTAAGTCCTCTAATTTTCTCAGCATGGTTCCTTATTGAAGATCAATTACTTAACTTGGATTCATTACTTATTGTTGCTGAAGGAAGGAAATGCAAAAGCCAGTGGGGATAGAGAGTAATGCCTTTCATCTCTCCACTGACAAATGTCATTTATGCATTATAGGAATGGGTGTTTGGACTCTAGACCTATTTATTTCATTTTTAAAAAGTAACGAGGAGACTCTTGGTAATATTCATGGGCAAAACCTTCTATTTTCCCACATGCAACACTCTGGCCCTATCATCAGTTACCTTTCAGTAGATCTTGTTTAGATAAGTAACCCCCCAAAAAGAGGGGCATTTGAATTGGGTTTTATGGGTTACAGTAAAATATAGCACTGAATGGATAATAGAATGGGTAAGAGGGAAAGGAGAAAAGAACCCACATAATTCATGAAGAAATCACAAAAGGAAAAATGATGCAAGAGCGAAATTTCATTTGTTTGATTAAAGAAAGACTGTGAAGTATGAAAGTGATTGAATGACTTATGGAGGGAAAGCACAGGGGAAGGTGTTGAGCTTTTGGGCCTATTGTTTCAGTCACACCAGAATCTTTGTGACTGTTTGGGGTTTTCTTGGCAAAGATATTGGAGTGGTTTGCCATTTCCTTCTCTGGCTCATTTTACAGATGAGGAAACTGAGGTAAACAGGGTTAGGTGACTTGCCCAGGGTCATATACCTATTAAGAGTCTGAAGCCAGATTTGAACTGAGGTCTTCCTGACTCCAGGTCTACCTAACCTAGCTGAGTCTGTACTTATCTTAAAGGCAAAATTGTGGTCAAACTCAATTTGGTCAGGTCTGGTTTTCCATGGCTCATTAAAACTGCTGTGTGTAAGAATCTTCTGGATTCTGGAAGGATGGGAAGGGATTAAATGTTACAATTATATTTCTTTCTACAACTAAAAATTATATAAAGCAACTTATTTCTTTCTTCCTTTTCATTTAGAGGCTATTTCCCATCTAACTTAAGGATCACATTTGTTGAGCTCTTTTAAGAAATAGTTAAATTTAGTGATAGAAGCAACTTCCTTTTTTTCCTCCTCAGTTTTAAATGAATTTCTATTTGCTTCCATATTAAATTTTTTAAACATCCCAGCTATCAATTGACCCAAAGTTAAAGATAAATACAAATTGTCTTTTGAGATTATATTAAACTTTATCTAGGATTTTAATTTTTATTGACATGTAGATTTAAAGATTGAGCACAGGGCCTATATTCTGGAAGACCTAAGTTCAAATCTGACCTCAGACATTTATTAGCTGTGCAAGTCATCTAAACCTTTTGGCTTCATTTCTTTATCTGTAAAATGATTTAGAGAAGGAAATGGCAAACCACTCTTTGATCTTTGCCAGAAAACCCCAAATAAAATCATCAAGAGTTGGACTGAAACAACTAAACAGCAACAAAGTTTTAATGTCCCAAATATGAAGGCAGAATATTTTCTTGCAAAATATTTTTGATATTTGTTGAATGACTTTCAATATTATGCTAAATTTTTATAGACTTCTACAACTGATTAGGTATTGACTAATTTTTTCTAATGGAACAACTGATGGAAGTAGATTGGAGGGGAAGGGAGGAATTAGAAGAGACTTGTCAGAACTCAAGATGTTTAACTTTGCTTTGGGAGGATTTGGAATTTCTGTTTTTATTTAAAATAGTAGCTTTAAATTTTGAACCAGCAAAACTGTAGTACTATTTGTCTTTTCATGGCATGGGTCATGGTGAAGACTCTTAAGATGACTATATGGCACCTGTGAAAACAGTAGATGTCCAAACAATAGCACTCTGTCCAATACTGTTTATGCATACACGTTAGAGTGGACTCTGAGCTCCTTTGGGATTAATGTTATACCCCTTTTATTTCAGGTCATAGTCATTAGAGTAGACTACAATTTATTCTAAAGTTAATTTATTGTTGTTTACCATTAAGGGTTTCTTTGTTTCTTTACCCTATGTCAAGAGAACATTCTTAAGAATGATAAAGATATCAGCCTGGCCTATGGGGAATTTTTTCTTATTATGTTTAAACTTCATTTCTGTGTAAATTGGGACCATTATAGGCTGTATCTCTCAAATAGGATATCTTTGAAAGGAATATATGTGCTATATGTTTATATAGAGACATACACAAAATGTATGTAGACAGACACAGAGAGGGAAAGAATATATGTATACATATACACATGTGTATCCTGAAAATACTGAAACCATTATTCTGAAATATAACTGAAAAATAACACTGATTTTGGAAGATGTTCATGTTTTTACACATGCCATATTTGACCACAAAAAAAGAAAGCATGGTCTGTATTTGGAACAATATATTGTATGGTAGGGGGAGGTCTGAGAAGACAGAGGGGTGAGAAGATAGGTGACAGTATATGGAATGGAAGAAAAAAGAAAGAGACAGTGAGAGACTGGGAAAAAATTATATTCTCTTCTCTGCCTTCACTATTCTGTTCTCGGGCCATTATCATTCATCGAAGAGAAGAGAACAGAGATAGGAAGGATAGGCAAGGAACTTTTCGGGGATGTGGGGTGGAGATTTAGCACTTCAAAAAAGTGCTGGAAAGGTATCCTACCTTATCATCTCTAAAGGCAAGCATTAAGAGAGAGAGAAATTGCAAATGAGAATCAATGAGCACATCTGGTTGGGGTGAGAGAAACTCCTCAAAGATCTGTAGTAGGTTTAGTGTTCCCAGAAGGTCTATTGTGTTTAGAGCTCTGACTTCAGAGCAATGGTCTGGCTTTGGGAAATCATTGTGGACACAGCTCATTCTGGTGGGACATCTACTTTTTTTTGCCAACACATACAATAATTCTGGCATAACAAAGTCCATTGGTACCTGAAATTATTATTGTTGTTGTGGGATGTTACTATAAGAACTCCATTTCTATAGGTCATGTCACCAGACTGTAGGGGTGGGAGACAAACAAATAGCTGTTGCCTCAAATTAGTGAGTTAAGAAGGACTCTGAATACAGAGAAGGAAGGAGGGAGAGAAGACCTTTAAACAAATTTGTATTTGTTCTTCTCAACTCTGCCTCCTTTTTCTAGTTTTTGGTTTTTGGCTTGTCTAGTGTTTGATGGGGTGGGTCAGGGAGATTTGGGAGTTTTGCCATTTTTATTTTTGAGGAAATGGGTTGGCATACAGGAATGAGGAAGATGAAGGCAGCTGAAAGGCTAGTTGCTCCCTCTGTCCATGCTCCTTTTGTTTGCCTTCACAAACTCCTCTTTGAAAAAGGACAGCTCATCTCTCTATGTCTCTGTCTCTGTCTCTTTCTGTCTCTCTGTCTCTCTGTATGTCTCTCTTTGTCTCTGTCTGTCTGTCTGTCTCTCCTTTTCTGCTGCTATATGATAGCTTTGCAACTCCATAATTCAAGTTGTGTCCTGGGTAACTCAGCTCCCACTGAAAGATGTTGAGGAGGATGAGAAAAGCATTTAAGGGAGCTAAGGAAAAGTGACAGAGAAGTCAATATATGTCATGTCTCATCTCCATTCACCCAATACTATTGAAGAATGGGCTAAATAAATATTGTTGAAGTCCAAGTACCATGTACCTGTGCTGGGATCAATCTGGGGAAGCAAGTAATAAACTAGCAAAGAAGTACTTTGCAAATAAATCACTATCAGGTATAGGATGTTCCATACATATTGTTAACTAATTTTTCAAAAGCTACAGGGTAAAATTGATATCATAAGAACAAGGCCATAAATGGACAACTGGCATTATAACATGACAGCCGTGTTTTAGGACATTCTGGCTGTTATAATATGAGGTTTTAATAAGGTGATTACAAAACAAAGTTGTTTGTGGACAACATTACATAGTGTAGACCTGTATGACAGTTTTTTTTCTAGAATGATCATTAGGTAACATTTATTGTACTAGATTTTATTGTAAGGAGATCAACAAAAGTATGCTGCTGTGGGCAACTAGACAAGACTTAAAAAAAATAAAAAAAAATGTCCAAACGAGCAATGTTGTTATTGTCTTTGTGAGGCAGTGTGGTGTAGAAGAAAGAGAGATGGATTTTTTAGTCAGAAGACCTAGAGTTGAATCCCAGCTCTTTTAGTTAAAACTTGTGTGACCTTAGACAAGTCTGGTGACTTCTCTGAGTATTCGTTTTCTCATCTGTAAAATGGAGGGAGGGTGGAATAAGACTAGCTGGCTTCTGGGGTCTCTTCTAATTCCATATCCATTGCAGGAGTATTTGACCTATAAAATATCATACTTTTATATTTCTTGGGTTGAAAATTCCTGGTCATTATAAACCATATAGTTGCAATTCTCTTAGGTGAGTGAGATTAACATTATCCATGAACTAAAAATGCTTTTCGTTTCCAGATGGCTTTGTTTCTCCCTGTGTTTAATGGTTTGGCCATAGCTTTGGCTGAATAAAATATAAATTTGTGCTTATATGTAATAAATGCTAATGTTAAGCCTTCATGTGTCCAGAGAGGCAAATCAGGAATTAAGTTTTGGGGTGAACTGATGAGTGCTACTCGAATTGGTGATAGCATCAATCAATGCTTATTATTTAATTTCTTTTGTGCCTGAACTCACTACTCATTTTTGTCATTCAGAATTCTTATTATCCCTTCAAGACTCAGCTTAGATGTTACTTTCTCTATGAACTCTCCTCTGATCCTCCTAGTTGCTAATATTTTCTTTCTCAAATTACCTTGCATTTCTTTGTATTATGCTATTCTACTTAGTAGAATGTAATCTCCTTGATTGGTGGCACAATAGATAGAGGGCATATCTCAAGTCAGTAAGAGTCATCTTTTTGAGTTCAAATCTGGTCTCAGACCTTTACTAGCTGTGGGGCCATGGGCAAGTCACTTCACCCTCTTAGCCTCAGTTTCTTCATTTATAAAATGAACTAGAATAGAAAATGGCAAACCAGTCTAATATCTTTGCCAAGAAAATCCCAAATGAGGTAAAGAAAAGTCAAACATGACTGAAAACAACTGAACAGCAACAATCTCCTTGAGATTAAGGACTATTTCATTTTTGTCTTTTTATTTTCAGCACTTAGATGGTGTCTGGCACAGAGAAGGTACTTAATAAATGTTTATCAAATTGAGGTTGCTGATATTTTTTGGCATGGTTTTATAGGAGAGTGAAAGGAGTACCAGATTAGGAAGCAGGAGACCTTTGTTTTAGTCAAGGCACTGTTGGCTGTAAGCTGCGTAACTTCAGGCAACTCGTTTCATCTCCTTGTTCTCAATTTCTTCATTTGTAAATTGGTAATAATAATACCTGATCTATTAAACTGAAAAGATTATGAGGAATGAATGAAATAAAAAGTGTGAATATGTGTTTAGAAAACCAAATGATAGCCAGATCAAGACATTCTTATAATGAGCATTATTTTGGTTATAAAACAGCAAAAAAGCCCTTTGAATGGCAAAAGCCCTCTGAATGATTAAAAATGAATGGCATACAGTACAAAAAGGCAGTGATATGGGACACCTGGTCTTTCTTCTTAGTTTTGCCCATAATTAACTGCTTGACCTTGTGCAAATCACTTTACCAATATGAGCTCTGGTTCGTTAATTTGTAAAATTAAGGACTTTATTGGATAATGATAATATTTAGTTCATATTTAATATAGTGCTTTATGGTTCACAAATAAATGTTAACCCATTTGATTCTCACAACAACTCTATGTGGTGGATGTCATTATTATCTCCATTTTATTGATGAGGAAACTGAGTCAGACAGGGTCACACAGCTAGTGTCTGTTAGGATTAAAACTCATATCTTTTTGACTTTAAGTCCCACATTTTATTCACTGTATCACCTTCTAGCTTTAAGAGTCTCTGATTTATCTTTTTTTCTTCCCAATGAGCTGGTGGCAATTTCTGTTTATAGGTACATTATAAAAATAAATGAGACTTGGCAAAATTCCAGTATAGTTAAAAATAGTATGAGGATCAAATATACAGGTCTTTCCTACCCATTCTTGACCAAATACAGCCTATTTAACCATACACTGGCAAAGGTGAACTCGAGGGAAGGGAGGTGATCATTTCTGAATTTACTATTGATTGGGACTGAACCAAAAAGAATGAAGAATATGCTCCCTGGCTTCTGTTCATCTTGAGTACATGATGAGTTAGAGAAGTTCATGATACAAATGATATTTTTACCAAATAAATACCAGTGAATTCCACAACCTAACAAATGGAGCCTCAAGTGGAAGTATCTGGTTTTGGACTTGAGATACTGATGTCCTTAAAATATAATCAGCTGAATTATTTACTTTTCAAAATCTCATAAACACAAACCCTCTAGAATACATTTTGCAAGGCCTCTGTGTCTTTGCTATTCAAAAGACTAGTATAGGTGACTACAATGAAAAATTGCTGAAAATTAACGATCAGAGATCATCTAAACCAATCATCTCATTTTACAGAGGAGGAAAGATAGGCCCAGAGAAATGAAATGTCCTGTACAAGACACATGATTAATGAATAGCAGATCTACGATTAGAACCTAAGTCTTGGTCCAGTGATATTTCCAGTGTTGTATGACACACTGCTTCTCATTTTAAGAACTTAAAAATTATATATCACTCTTGGAATCCACTTTGTTACCCATGTCTCTGTTGTGTGGCTTGCCAGGAAAAATTAATGTAACCTAGAGTAAAACTAAATGAAACATGTCAACACAAAAAGGCCAGTGAGGCAATCTGGATGTACAACCATCCAGGGCATGCAAGTTTGGGCATAAGTTTATGACTGCTTCTTTTTAAATTCCTGTAGGAAAGGGGAAATCTGGATACAGTTTTGCTTCTAGGAACAGATTTGTTTGCTAGTGATGGTGACGATGATAGTGTGATGAGTGAGAGCTTTTTTCACTTGTCCAACAATTACCAATTTAATCCCCCCCTTCATTGACTTGGATTCAGAATGAGGATCCCATGTCAAAGAAAGGAGAAAGGGTGACTGCTTTGTTATTCTCACAGCCTGCCTCATAAACCTTGGAAAATCGCTGTCTAGCACTGTTGTCCTAAAACAGTATTTGAGACCAAGGTCATTGAAGAAGGTGATGTCGGTAATTCCTAGTGGACCAGTTTTGTCCAGTGTCTAGCATGTACTATCTCAAGAGGATTTAAACTACCCTTTAAATAGCAAGTCTATTATATGTCTGTAATTTGGGCAAAGGATATACTTGTGGGAAGTTCCAGTTATGTATAGGAATCATCAGAAAATAGGCTTGATATTTCACCCAACATCTGATGGGGACAGCTGGTACTGACCATTGTGGATTTTAGCCCTACAGGAGCTGGATATTAATTTATCTTGGTGTTAATCACTTTTATCAGGTTATAATGACATTTTCTGATTGCAGTTTACATGGCATTCTTTGCTGTCTGACAAAAGGTATATAAGGTGAGTGCCTAATTTGGTATATTGCTACTAATTTGGAGCTTCTTCCTAAACAAAAATTTATTCCAGAAAAAAAGACCTCTTTGGATAGGACTAGAAGGTCAATTATTTCTGTAGCCCAAAGGGCCACTGGCAAACCTATCCTATAACCATGAATGTCATTGGAGGAAAGGGAGAAAGGAAAAAAAGGAGAGGTGACAAAAATAGTAAGAGAAAAAAAATCAAAGATAAGGGAGAAAATCAAAAGATAGGGAAAAAGAAAGGGGGAAGCAGATGGTAAAGTCTTAAAATGTGACTAGTAAGTGTCCCAGGGGATATCATAGGATCTAGAGCTGTGATCAACTTTAGTGTCATCTAGTCTGGCTCCTTCATTTTACAGAAAAGGAAACTGAGGCTGTCAGAAGCTACTTATAGAAGATCATACAGATAGTAAATGAATAGAACAAGATTAGAACTGACTCCAAATCTAAGTTTCTTGCCCTTATACCATGCAGCCTTCTTTATACCTTGTTAGAGCAATATAAAGGCTAGTTAGAAGCTATTCATCTGTTCATGGTGCTGAGAATATTATGAGTTCCCTAAAAGTAAAGAATTTGAAATATTTATAGTCATAGAATTTTGGGCCGAAAAGGGACCAATTTCCTCCTTTTATTGATGAAGAAATTGAGGGCTTGATCACAAATGTAGTAAGCCACAGAGCTGGGATGTGAACTAAGAACCTAGAGCAAAATACCTCCCTTTATTGCTATCTTGGTGATCTCTCAAGTGATACAAAGCAATTTTCAAAATTCAGAAATATGTGATTTTCATTAGAGCTGACCACTTCAATATTTTACTTTTTAAAATTTTTTTGACTGGGCACCTACATATGCTCTTTAGTGTTCTTTTCCCTGATTGCTTTTTAGCTAGGAAGGGTTTGAGCCTGCAATATATGTAATGGGAAGGATTATGGGGTCACTGGATAGAGTATGTTCCAGAGAATGGTCTTTGTCTTTACTACAAGCTTGAGTTAGATGAATTTCACAATGTTACCTGAACGCAATGCTTGATCTCAGAACGGTATAGCTTCTCTTTCTTAATTATTTTCTCCC
Organism: Gracilinanus agilis; assembly: GCF_016433145.1. Lineage (NCBI taxonomy): Eukaryota > Metazoa > Chordata > Mammalia > Didelphimorphia > Didelphidae > Gracilinanus > Gracilinanus agilis. The sequence continues at coordinate 109,899,704 of NC_058130.1, forward strand.
CCTTCAAGACTCTTAATTTTTACAGCTTTGCCTAATTATTTCTTGAATTAAGAAAAAAAAGCCTGCTTCCTGACATCTGTCTTTAAGTTGTTTTTCCTCCCCTACTTTTTTTTTTCACCACCACCTGTCCTAACATTTATACATGTGTGGTGGCAGATTTTAAAAAATAACATGGAAAATAGAAGGAGCATAAATTTCACATATGAGCTTCTTTCAATGCAGAATTGCTTTGCTTTGGGATAATAAGGAATAGGCCAAAAATTCTCCTCCAACAGAGAAGAGCATATAAGAGTCAATGGCTAGGAAAAAAATGAATGTTATTTTTTTCTGATTGTGTTTATTTTCTTAAAGTGTAATTATCATAAAATGCTTTTAATGTTGAAACTATCCCTCTGTGACTATTTGGCCTTTTGCTATTTCTTCTTAGTTAGGAGAAATGGATCTCCCAGCCATTCCAGATATGCATGTCAAATTCTTTGGGAGTTTGAACTGCTCAAGAGTTTCAAGGCTGACTCTGTAATGCTTGACTCCTGTCGAATTGACCTGTCTATCTGAACCAAAAGCCACTGTACGCCTCATTATTACTCTTGTTGCAGCTGTGAATGTGGATGTAAGTTTAAGGGGAAGTACTTTTGCAATAGGGCTGCAAATGGACGATAAAGATTCGTCTTACTCAAATATCTTGGATAATAAAATTTCTAAATCCCAAGATTTTCAAAATAAAACAGCTAGGCTATAATTTTTGTACTCTATCCAGTTTTTCACACCATATTCATTTCTTCAGGTCAACATTTTTCTTTAAATTTTCTGATGTAATATATGAAAATAAACTACTAACCACCTTTACTCTTGTGGTTGTCAAATATTAGTTGTTAGGAATTTTCATTAATGAAAATATTTTCTTCTGAGTTCATTATGATATTTTAGTTAGGTGGTATGATTAATGACAGAAACTGAGGCATTAGAGCATGTATAAAATTTACTAGTTAGTGAATAATGGTGGAGGAAACCTTAGAACTAAATCATATTGGGTCCAATAGGACATTTCTGAAGATAAAAACATTTTTAATTCATATCAATCCTGGAACTTAAATTAAAAAAATTGTTTTTCTATAATAAATGATTGGTACTATTATGTCTTTAAAAAATTAGCATAGGACCCTTCTTCATACCCCTGAGATTTGATAAGTCCTTTTATCCAAACTTATCATATGAGTTCATGACTTGAATAGTAGAGTTGAAAAAGTTGTTCTTTCCCAGAAGCTGAGAATGATTAAGCTAAATTTTGGCAAGGAGACAATAGTTAGGGTTTCAATTTCAATTGCAAATGCCACTTTCAAAAAAATTATTCTCTCGGGGGCAGCTGGGTAGCTCAGTGGATTGAGAGTCAGGCCTAGAGATGGGAGGTCCTAGGTTCAAAACTGGCCTCAGACACTTCCCAGCTATGTGACCCTGGGCAAGTCACTTGACCCCCATTGCCTGGCCCTTACCACTCTTCTGCCTTGGAGCCAATATACAGTATTGACTCCAAGACGGAAGGTAAGGGTTTTAAAAAAAATATTCTCTCTACAATTTTAGGAAGATGACTGTTCACTCTTAGTGGTATTTCATTCATCAGGTTTATTCATCATCTTTCAAACAAGTTGGAAGAAGGTAGCAAAATTATGGTTATAAAAGGGAAACTATGATGTGCAGATATCACTCCTTGAATCTACTAAATTAAAATTTTGGCTATTTTGCAGTCAGAATCTAGGCCTGAATCTAATTAAATGTAGTAAAAAACTTAATCTCTGTGAACCTCAGTTTCCTTATTCATAAAATCAGAGATTTGGACTTAGATGTCCTCTACGGTTCTTTTGAGCTCCAAATCTCTGATCCTCTGGCTATTCTGAGAAATATTTTCAATCTATCTCTTAGATCTCTCAGAGAAGTATATTTATTTTATGGAGAATGTGCTTGGTCAAGGGCCAGAAACTAGGGCTCTTCTCATCAAATAATACTAACCAAGATGAGAGAAAGCTACAGTCCAGATACTCCTGGGAACATTGTGGCAGGCATAGTCTAAGACTTATTCATTGTTAAGTGTCTTCTAAAGGCAGATGAATAGGGAACCAAAGTAAATATAAAATGTCAGCAAAAATCCACTGTGATCTTTTTCCCTGTGGGTTATCAGATTGCATGGAGCACCAGTCTGGGAATGACCCTCAGCTACTTCTGCTATGAGATTTATCACGAGCAAGTTTATTGCACAGGAAAACATTTTGAATTATCGACTGCTTTTCTTCCTTTTAGGATAATCATCACGACTAAATTTCTACTTATGCCAAATCACTTATCAGAGAAGACTGACCTGGCAGGACAGGGGTCCAAGTTACACTCTTGAAGCTTTGGTTTGGGTTTGACATTCTCTGGGTAATAGTGGCAGTATTGATCTGCCACGACACGGCTGCTCCGCAGATCGTAGCACTCAGCCGACGTCAGCTGGTAACCTGCAACATTCAAACCATCCAGACAAGTTCAAGTCACGTAGCATCCACATCAAGACAAATTATTCCTGTATTTGAGTCACTTTGACATTTGATATTTTGAAAGGCATATTCTTCATTGCACCAACCATATGGTACATTGCTTTGACAACTCTATATTAATAAATGACTGGTTCATTCAACACAATTCCACAAAACTCATATTTAAACATTTATTACATTGCTTTAATAATTTTATATTAATCAGTGACCAGTTTGTTTAACACAATTCCATGAAACTCACATTTAAACATTTATTACGCTGCTTTAATAATTTTATATTAATAAATGGCCAGTTCATTCAACATAGTTCTGTGGAATTCATCTTTAAGGAGTTTCCTAAGGAATTTTTCAAGTTGGAATTGAACCAGTGACATAAAGATCTTCACAGACATATCCTCTACATAGTCTATTGCATTGTACTGTTTAAGACTCTCCACCTTTTGAAATACTACCCATCTTTGGAAGCCCAGGTGATAGATTAGATATTTCATGTCTTTCTTCATCTCCTTGAGAGATGAGTGATCTCCTTGATCTGAACTAAATACTTTATTTTTATCTTTCTTGAGAATTTATTATATTCACATTTGAATTATTTTTTATTACATTTATTTGTGTATATAGTTTTCCTGCTAAAGTGTAAGCTCCTTGAGGGCAAGAGGGTTTTTGTTTGTTTGTTTTTTGATTTTTTAAGTCTGTGGTACCGTGGTGTCTTGCTATGTTTAAAATACTTTTGAAGTTAATTGAAGTTATATTTCTCTAGCATACTGCACAGTGTGCTATATGATGCAGGTTTAATAAATGTTTGTTGCTACTTGAATCAATAATTTGTAAAGACTTCATCAGACTGAGAGATTTCAAGGGTCCAAGTATTATGACTTTTTTTTTCAAACTCCAATAATGTGATATTTTGCATTGAACAAAATGGGTGCTCAGTAAAGCCTTACTAATTAACCACCCCCTTAATCTGTAACTTAAGGAATGCATTACTTCAATAATGCACTAAAATAATTATTGTCTCTTTAGTGACTTGGGTCCTAGGAAGAATAAAGTGTAAAATAAATTAAAACACTTCACTATATCCATAGGCCTCTCTCCATGGTATTCTACTTTTAAAAATGACTTTAAACTTATATTCTATATGAGTTTATTCTCCCCCTAAAGAGTCTTGCCTTCCCTCTGACCTTTAATTGCATTATGATACCTCTGAGGTAGTTCTTGGGGAGAATTAGTCAATCAATCAGTCAATTAACCATAAAGCAGTTATTAATCACCTACCATAGTTACTGGGGACACAGATACAATAAATGAAACAATTCCTACTCTTTACATTCTAAACATCCTAGAGAATCAAGAAATAAATATAGCAAAATATTGATACAGATGTAGTTAAATAAAAGAGAATGAAAAATTTATTTTCAGATTAAAATGATCATTTGGTTATAGACCAAGCTTGACTACATCACAAAATTCCTTAAATTTCAATTCTAGTTTTCTATACAAAGTATGGTTTTTTTGAGATAGACCTGAAATGAGATAGTAAATCTTCAAGCATAATCTAATATTGGCCTTCATATATTAGTCAGTCAAGAAGCATTTATTATGTGACAATTTAAAATAGTTCTTGCCCTTGAGAAGTTTAGAGTGAGTCAAGGGAAGCAACACATACAAATTCTAGAAGTAGCCATAAACAGATATGAAGAAAAGAAGTACAAAACATAAAGGAAATGTTCATTCTCTTTCTTGCCTAGTAACTGGCCTTCTGAATAACCATGGACTATAAATCTCTTAAATACATCATTTTGGACAAATGGAAACTAGCACCATCACCATGTAATGTCAGAGATACAAGAAATTGGGGTGGAAAAAAGCTAAATAACTGAATATTGAAGGCTTTCAGGAAATCATCACCACAAAAGGATGAGAAACTAGAGTTTCCTGACCTCAGGTTATATTCTCAGATAATACACAAAACCCCCATAATATACATAAAATAACATTTAATATGCATTAAAACATAAAAGTCTTTTTTTCTTCCACACTTTTTACCTGGTTGATTTTATCTATTCTTCCCTTTGGGAGAAATCTCTTTCCCTAGCCTCAAAGCTGAACTCTAGACTGTATTTATAACTAGCTTAACTGGATATCTATCGCCTCATGGATTTGTGACCAACAATTCAAACTCGGCAGGTCCACAATCATTATCTGGTTAACATAGTAGACAGGACTCTGTGCCAGGTGTCAGGAAGACCTGAATTCAAATGAGAGTTCAGATATTTATGTGTAAACTTGGGCTAGTCATTTCACCTTTGTTTGGTTTCCTCCTCTGTAAAATGGGGACTGATAATAATAAGTTATCTCCCAGGGTTGTTGTGAGCATCAAATCAGATCATAATTGTGAAGTGCAGTGCCTGACACAGAGTAAGCACTATTTGCATATTAATTTAGCTAGAAGCGAAGGGCATTTTTTTAAAATTTAAAAATATATCTATATAATGCTATATGAGCAAGATATTAGAGAGGTCAAAACCAAGTACTATGGGATATTGAGGCAGCAGGTCATTACTTACTGACAGGATCAAGGAAAGCTTCATGAAGGAGGGGACCTTTGATGTAGGTTTTAAAGGATGTGTAGGAAATTGAATAAAGAAAGGGAGAAAAAAGAGAATATTCTAACAAGATGGAGCTGTATGAGATAAAATAAGGGAATATTTATAAAGTGCTTTGTAAGCCCTAAAGTGTTCTTTAAATTCTAGTTGTTACCATTATTATTGTTAAAGGCATAGAACCAAGAGAGTTCAGGACGTATTTTGGGGACAGACCATATTCCTAGAGAGGCAGGAATAGTGGAAACTGAAAGATAGGATGATGCTAGGTTGGAGAAAGCCTGGAATACTTGGGAAAGAGTTTAAAAGCCCAACAAATGTTCGAGTACAGACAGAGCGACTAGCTCCTCCTTGGTCTTGGAAGCTCTGCTGTCTTTGAATGTGGCTCAAGACCTCACTAGCTCTGTTGGTTGTCAGATCACAATACCAACTTAGACTTGCACTCTGCTAAAGCCAGTAATTTTTTATTCAATTAAACTGGGGGAAGAAGAAGGGAATAAGCATTTATATAGGGCCAACTATGTGTCAGGCGTTGGGCTAAGTGCTTTTACAGATGACATCTCATTTGATCCTTACAAAAACATTGGGCGGTATGTGTCAATTCATGATGTCTAACCTTGCCTCCCCCATCGTTTCCTGTGAAACTGATTTTTTTTTTTACCTAAGACTTTACACTTTGTTCTGTGAGATTCAGTCCAATGCTCTACTGGCCAATGGTCAGCAAATTATGGCTGACAGGCTTGTCTTTAATGAGTGTCTAAGCTAAGTGGAGAGGTAGCACAGTGGATTGAGTGTCGAGTCTCATCTTCCCGAGTTCAAATCTGGTTTCAGACATGTATTAAATGTGTGACTCTAGGCATGTCATTTAACTTTGTTTGCCTCAGTTTCTCTGTCTGTAAAATAAACTGGAGAAGAAATGGAAAACTATTCCAGTCCTTTTGCAAAGAAAACGCCAAATAGGATCACAAAAAGTTGGACATGATTGAACAACATCGGAAATTAACTAAGAAGGAATTAAATAAGCAGTGGGAAGGATTTGGTTCTTAGATAATAATTTGCCAGTCACTGTTCTGGGCCACTGCAATATTTTTAGATACAGAATTGGGGGCATCAGTCTAGAGAGAATGAATGAAATTGACAAGGAAGACAAGGAATTGTTGGAGAGATAGGAATAAACTCGAGACAGCATGGTATCTTTAGCCAAAGGAAAAGAGTTTAATAGTAGTGATTAGTAGTGTCAGAAGCTACAGAGAAGCCACAGAAGTTGAGGGTTAAAAAAAACAACTCAGCAATTAGATCTGGCAATTAAGAGGTTCATTTGTGATTGAAAGAACAATTTTATTTGAATAGTGAGGGCAGAAACTATATTGTAAGGGGCTAAGAAGAGTGTTTAGTGAGGAAATGGAGGCATAGGAGATCACTTTTCAAGAAATTTAGCACTGATGGGGAGGAAGAACATGGGACAGTAGCTAGATTAATTACATGGGAAAAGAAGGGAGTAATGTGAAATCACACCTCAAGGTATAAATCAAGAGCAAAGAGAGAAAATTGGATAAAGAAGAAAAAGGAAGCCATATTTTTAAAGAATAAAATGGTTTTTAAATAGACGACTACCACCTACTTTCCCATATGGAAAAAGAAGTAGTTAAACTAGTTTTTGCATAGTCTTAGGGATTATTTGAAAGCATCTGTCACAAGCAGACCAAGTCTCATTAGATTTGAAATTAGAGCACCTGAGTTTCAATCCTAAATCTGCCATCTATTACCTGTATCACCTTGGGGAATTCCCCTGACTTCTCTTCCCTATATCTTAAATGGAAGGGTTGGAGTAGATGACCTTTAAATTCTTCAAATTTAAATCTCTGACCTTCAGTATTTGAAGATCTTTATCACTCCACGAGTCTTCTCCAGGGTAAACATCATTAGTTCCTGCAACAGGTTTTTATATGGTATGGACTCAAGGTCTAGTACCATTATACTTTATTAAAATAGTTTATACTAGAAGAGAGTTCTTGTCATCAGCTTCCTCATCTTTAAAATGGGGATAAAAATTGTAAGTACATCATAGGATTGTGGTGAGGATGAAATTAGCACATGTAGGGCATTTTGCAAATTAAACTGCTATATTAATAGCACTGTAATTTAACAACTGTATTATCTATTATTTCTTAGGCAGAGAGATTAAGTGATTTGCCCAAGGACACACAGCTGGTAAGTATCTGTTAAGCAGAGGATTTCCAGACTCCAAGCCCAGTACTCTATCCACTACAGCCCCTAGCTACTTGCAATCTCATTATTTAGGAGTGGGCAGGGATGATAATGGTGGGGTCTAAGGCAAGAATACATCTATAATACAAGATAGAACAGATGTTATAAGAACCATAGAAACTGTTACAGAGCCCAGCTGCTGGAAAGAATAAGTGATTCCAATACTCAGATGACAATGTTTTTTTTTTTCAAAATATAACAAAAGATTTGAAGTGGCAACTGTGTTCCTAATAAAATGTATAAGGCTTAGAACCAGAGAATGTCATTATGAACAGACCTCAGAGGGTATCTTTACATGAATCAGTAATAATAAATAAATTTGTATGTTAATAATATGTATGTTAAGGGATCTTAAAGAATACTCGCATGTTAACAATAAACAAAAATAAATAAATGTATATGTTAATAATATGCATGTTGAGTAAAGATATATGTTATGGGTTCTTAGAGAATATTTATGTTAATAATAAATAAAGTTGTAGGTTAATAATATGTATGCTAGGGGACCTTAGAGAATTTGTTTATTAATAGAAATAAATTTATATTATAAGAATATGTATGTTAAAGGATTTTGGAGAATATTTGTGTTAATAATAAATAATAATAAATTAGTGTGTTAATAACATGTATATTGAGTCCTTAGAGAATATTTAAATGTTAATAATAATAAATACACATGTGTTAATAACATGCATGTTAATGGACCTTGGAAAATGTTTGGATATTAATAATGAATAATGATCAATAAATTTATATATTATTGAATATACCTAAAGAAGAGGACAAACTGAGAATTCATGGTAACATTTATTATTTTTTTATATCAAGACCTCCGTCACAATCGGGGAAATGGAGGAGACCTCAGTTATCATGTAGTACAATCCATACCTAAAAGGAACTTTTGTGCCCCAGCCCCCTTATTCTATTACTGTACTGTACCTGACAGGTAAAGCAGGTCATTTCTATTTTGGGCAGCTCTAATTATTAGAAAGCCTAAATTTGCCTCTTTGTAACTTCCCTCCATTATTCCTCTTGTTTCTGAACAGAAGAAAAGACTACTCCAAATTTCATAGTTATTGTAATCACATCTTGCCAGCAGCCTTATATTTCACAATAATAACTGGCATTTAGAAGGCTTTTTAAATTTTGCAAAAGATTTTGCATATATTATTTATGGGCCTTAAAATGATCCTCTGAACTGCAGACATTATTATTCCCATTTTATAGATGAAGAAACTGTGACTCAGAGAGGCTAAGTGACTTGTCCCTGATTATACATCTAATAAGTGACATATACAGTATTTGAACCCAGGTTTTCTTGTGTGCAAGCCCAATATTTTATTGACTAAACACTGACCTAGAGGGTATAGGAAGGAAATCACAAAAAGTGTGGTTCTCATTTAAAAGGGAAAATCTCCAAAATTTCTTTTTTCAATCTTTTTTTCAGCGAAATTATTTCCTCCATTAGTCATTAATACAGTTAAAAGTAACAAGATATCAAGTTCTAAGGAATATCAAATTATTGGCTAATCATTTTTAAACAAAGTAATTTCATATTAAGAGGAGACAGACCAACTGAAACACCATTACGAAATTCTCAAAATGTTGAATTAATGTTTTTAACAAGAGAGCAGAAGTACTTAATGATATATTTGAATAGCTGTTCTATGTTATGAATTTTATGTATCTCTTCATTTCTCTTCGAAACCAGAGAACATGTTAATTTTCAATGGTTCTTTCTTACAACATGAGAAGGTATACCAAATAGTTTGAAGTTAATTTTTACAAAAATATACCTCTTTTGCCTTTGCAAAACAACCTAATTTGTTTCTCAAGGATTCTGATTGTTCATAGAAAACCAAGTGCAATTTACACCCTGGAATGAATTTGCATATTACTTGAATAAATAAATTTATTTCAGTCTGGAGATTGAGTATTTGGCTTCCAATCCCAACCTTGTCCCTTAGTTACTACCTGCATGACCACAAGTAAGTCACTACCGCTTCCTAGTAGACTTCAGTTTCCTCATATGCAATAAGATGGATTTGGGGCAGACGGCATCTAATTCTTTTTCAAGTCTATATCTTGTTATCCAAAATGATCATTTTATTCACCTCAGAATCAGAGGTAATACACCTAGCAATTTGATGTAATGTCATCATAAACCAAAGAAAATTAAGCCTTACCAGGAACCAAAGGGCTTTTCCTTTGTGAAAATAAAGAAAACAGAAGCTTCCCCAAGAAAGGAAGGATTCCTTGGAAGAGGTCATTCTCTTTCTTACAGAGGAGTATGTTGCCTTATTCAAAGGAGGTAATTAAGCCATACCCCTAAGTTTTTCTTTTTGGCAAATCATTATTCATCTACTATAGTTTAATGAATGCTATTACCTCCTCCACAGGTTGCTGAGCAAGGGAAGAAATCAGTCTCTCTCCACCGGTGTATGATGGGCTGATAAAAGATGAACTGAACAGTACTATCAGCAGCTCCAGCATTGTGGACCTGGAAGAGACAAAATGATAGTAGCAGAAGAAGTGGGATTTTCTTTTAGAAGGGGGAAATGAACAAAAATGAACATAGTGGGATCTGATTTCCTTCCTCCCTTCCTTTATTCTTCCTTTCCTCCTTCCCTCCCTCCTTCCCCTCTTCCCTTCCTTTATTCTTTTCTTCCTTCCTTCTTCTGCAGCAGCATGGATTTCTTCTGTATGTATTTTTTCAGATCCAGCTATTCTTCCTTGCATCATCTTCCATATCTTATTTCTACTTCCGCATATAAGCACATTGGGTACTGAGCTAAAAGTTCAATTGTGGTGATCTCACAATTATCAGAGATGTAAGATAGATACGCAAATACTGGCAAGATCTGTTTTCTTTAATTTTTGTTTGTTGTCCTATGTCCAATTTAATCCATAAATGCTCTCCAGATGATGTGGCTTATTTGGCTCTCCTGCCAAATATTCTGCAGGCCTGTGTCCCCTTAGATGCTTTTTGCACTTTTGGAGAAAGTTCATGGGGCCAGCAAATTCTCAAAGCATAAGAACTATGACATAACACTTTTTTCCCTGTGCCCGGAGTAGTATTGAACCAGGGGGAATAACACAAGCTATTGCCCCTACTTTTTGCATGAAAAACTGAGAATACCCACAAACATCAGCTACGAAAGGGGGAAATAAGAGAACAAAATCAGGAACATAAGATAAAATAAGAGTAACAAAGGGAAGACAAAAAATTTAAAGAAGATAAAATCTACATATATTTTCTAGAAGAAAAAATAGAAAGTCCTTCAGAAAATATTCTAAAGGGAAACATAGAATGGGGAGAATTTGTTAATGATGTCCAAATATATAAGAATTCCTCTCTAATGATGCAGAGTATTCTTTTCTATTGAGAATAAATAGTGGTGTAAATTGTCTACTAAAAATATAGCTTTAGCAATATAGGGTCCTCAATAATGAAGAGATCTTTCCCACAGATTAATATCAGTCAATCTTGTAAGTCAGAAATAAAATACATAATTGCTTGCTTTGGGAGGTTGTGTTAATCATATGTTTTAGAAGGATCATTTTTAACTCCAAAAGCCTATAGGTCCCCAGAGATATGAGTGGCTATCATTCTGAGAGCTATTAGAAGAAGGCTCTATTTTGCACAAACAAACAAAAAACCACTGAGAATTTACTCTTTCTTTTTGGGAAAACAAAACAAAGATGTGAACAAAAACCCCTCAAATTTGTTCATGCCAAAAAAGAGCAAACAATCTGAAGGGGCTGCTATGAGATGTTATAAATTAAATAAAATTTCTTTTATAGTAGAAAATAGAATAGAAAAAGGGAGGATCACCAAGTTTTCAGATTAACAGTAAAGAGGATAGAAGAGTAACCTTCTTTAGAGAAGCCTTGACTTAAAAGAAAGGTTCTGTTCCTCTGCTTCTTCTATTGGTCTGGGGAGAAGAATAAAAAATGGTGGCAAGGTAGGTGCTTCCCCTGATTCCCTGAGAATTATTATACCTCAGGAGTTGAGGACAAGGGTCCATGAGCACCTATAGGAAGAAACAATTGTTTTAAAGGAGTATTTTTTAAAAAAATGCCTAGCTAAAAACAAACAATATATGGTGACCAAAAGATGCTGAGGTTGAATATATGTTAGTGTTCGAGAGAGGATTTCTATCAGCAAAATGTTTTGAGTTTTTTGGTTTGTTTGCTTCTTATGTCTTGTAAATACCCAAATATTCAAATAGAACTGTGATCACATCCATTTGGGTGTCCTTTCTAGTGAAGTAGGCTATAACCCAACCAAGTCTGTCTATCCTCTGGGCTTCTTGTCAACATCCTCAAATAAGTTTGCCACAGGGGGTCCATCCAACATGCTGGGTGCCTGCCTCTCTTTCACTTGACACCAGTAGTGGGATTCAGGGGAGTACTCAGGCTGTCTACACATCATCCCACGCTCTGATGATATCTTTTCTTCCTGTTTTTCTTCAAAGTCCCTTATTTTTCATATGTTGCTGCCTGCTCTCATTCACCATTTGCCTTCTCCATTGTCCTCTGTGTGATATTTATTTTAAAATGCTTGGCTGCTGTTATGTTCTTTGACTCACAGTAATACAACGAGTCTTGAACATAGTTTTAAAAAATCATTAGGCAAGGGATCGACCTTGCATAAATATTTAGGGGAATGTGGTAGATGGGAAGGGAGCTTATGTTGGTATTTCTTTATGCCAATTAAGTTTGCATTAGTGGACTATAAAATATTCAAAACAAAACACAGGACTTCCATGATACTGAAATTAGGTGATCTTTAAAGAGGTGATTTTAGGTAGAGAAATGATTAGAATCCTAACAAAGGGCAAAAAAAGCAGAGGGGTTAAATGGATTCACACTTAGTTGAATTCAATGATAAGATACAAAGGGATAAGGAAGGGAAACCTATTATTATTTTTTTTTTTGGCATAAGAAACTTCTGGATGTGGAAAGTCCCTTAACTTAAGTAGGTCATTGTCTTATAGAGTTGATTAGAGCAATGAGATATCAAATGGCTACACAATATATTTAACCCAGGTCTCCCCAGATCTGAGTTTAACTTTCAGTCCATTCTGCTACTCTTCCTCTCAGATCCAAAGAATTAGTGAGCAATTGATTGATATGACCTGGAGAGAGGGAAGTGTCCTCTGTTTTTCAATATTTTTAATATTGACAAGGATGGAACTAGAGAAGGCATGCTTATAAACTTGCAGATGATACAAGACCGAGAGTGATAGCCAACACATTGCATGGCAGTCAGGATCCAAAAACATCTCCAGAGGCTAGGACAATGGGCCAAGTCCAAGAAGTTGAAATTTAAGAAGGATGAATGGAAAGTCCAGAGGCAACCAAAGAGCTGTTCTCAAAATCTGTCTTGGCGCCATCATGTTCTTCAGGGTTACACCCTTCCCTGTCCTTATGTACCCACACTTCATTTGCTTCATCCAATTTAGGAGTTCAAAAGAGCCAGATAATCCAAGGTATCTACCCACTTCTCAGCATCCTCCCCACTACTTCCAAACATCCCCTACAGAGCCCTTTCCCATAGAAAGAAATAGAAGTCTTATCAGCCAGGAAAAGTTCTTGGCTATTTGGATTCATGGACTTCATATTTGCTCACCTTCAGAAAAGTATCAAGGTTTTAAATATAGTCTTATTCAATTTTTTGGCTGAGTTCACATGGACATGCTGGGGCTTTTTGCTATCATTAGAACTTCCAAGGTATTTTGGTGATGTATTAGTACTTTAGCTTTATAAGCACAAAAAACACGAAAATCATGACCAGTTCTGAAGCGTCTGTTGAGAGTTAAAGTCTGACACTTTTTAAAGAGCAAAACACATCTGGTGTATGTAATTTTGACCTTATGTTAATAAGAGAAAAGAAAGAAAACTCTGAACAAGCTTTTCTTCCTTGAGATGGCAATGTTTTAGCATTTCACCACATGCAATGATTCTTTACATTGAAATTATATGAATTTGTAAAAAATTGTGGCATTTCATAATATGTGCAGGACAACTACTATAAAAATTGATGGGAGCATGTTGTAGGTATAGGACAGGGTAGGGGAAAGTTGTGGCTAATAATGTTTACAAGAAATAAAGCAACATTTAGGACCAAAGCTATTACTCCTACTCTAAGAGTATTTGGTGTTTAGTCATTTTTGATTGTGTCAAATCTTCATGACCCCTTTTGGGGTATTCTTGGAAAATCTCTAGTTTCATTTTACAGATGAGAAAACTGAGGCAATTAGGGTTAAATTACTTGCTGCCCTGGGTCACATAAGTGTCTGGCATCAGATCTGAACTCTTTTTCCTGATTCCAGCCTGATGCTTTATCCACTGTGTCACTTAGCTGTCCACTCTAAGAGTATACTCAAAAAGGAAAAAAAAAAGGAAGAACAATTTGTTCAAAAATTCTTATGGCATCAGATTTTTCCCTGTAATTAGAAGCAACCAAAATATCCCCAAATGGGAGAATAGATCATCTATTGTGGCACATTTTAGCAATGTATTATTACAATGTATCTAAGATCAATACACATCAAGAATATTTTAAAAATGCCTAGAACTTTTTGAAATAATTCAAAGCAATAATGATAACAACAAAAGAACTGGAGAACAGAGAATATGCTATTACCACATCAGAGGAAAACTGAATGGGAATGGACAAAGAAAGACATTGAAAGTTTAAAAAGCCATGTTGAAATTGAATATATCTGAAAGTAAATGAATAGAAGGGAAATTTGACTGTTGCATTGATGATGTTTAATCTTGAATTTATAATAAACCATTAGAAAAGATTCAGCCCCTTTTCAAAGCCTCTCAAAATACATAGAGAGGGAGACATCACCGTCATGGAATCCCCCTTCTCAGATAGGGAAAGGGCAGTTTCCAAACCCCAAGGATCTTCCCTCCACCACTTTTCTTTTCTTCTAGCTGTTGGGATACCAAGAAACTTTTTTGCCCCAGACATGCCTAGCAGGGAAGCTGGGCAGTCAGGAGTCACCCCCTACCTGCCTTGGCTGTAGTTCAGTCACTCTTCTGATGAGCTTCTGTGCTAGGAAAGAGGGAGGGCACTGAGGCAATGGAGAGAAGGGGGAAGGGAAAGGAATGGAAAGAAGGAGATTAAATATAGTAGCCTAAGAACTTTAAGGTTTTGTGACTTTATTCACTACTCTCAAGGGAAAAAGAAGATTTTATTATTGGGGAGTGTGTGTGTATGTGTGGAATATGTGCACAATTGTGGGGGGTGGTGGTGGAAATTCTTATGCATGTAAGGAGACGTGATGAGAAACAGGCAAACTTGTTTGTAAACTCACAAGATACTGAATCCAATTTTCAGAGGCAGTAATGATTGTCCAAGTGACTATACTCATGAATCTCTTGAGAATAAAAGGCTAAAAAAATAAGTTTGTGCTTTGAGTTTCCAAAGCAGGTAAATGTAACAAGATGTTCTGAATGGTCACAGTTCCTTTCCATAAAAAACAAGCGCATTTGGCAGAACAAATTAATGCTTGCATAAAATCTCTCAGGGTGACTGACCTCTTCTTTCTGCAGGGCAGTCAACTTTTCTGAAAAGTTCCCTTGCCTTTTTCACAGTTGTGGTGATATGATTGCTGGCCTGTATTTAGAGAACTGATTTTGTGGAAAAAATGGAATTATTGCAGAATTGTTCTCATCCAACATGCCTTGGCACTTTAGTTGCTAAAAAAAGTGTATCTTGGAAGCACTGAAGTATAGTAGAAAGAATCCTGGAGTTGGTTTCAAAGGATAAATTTCAATTAAAAATTTTTGATTTGATTCAGTTAAATTCATTTCAACAAACATTTCTTAAGATACCTAATATGTACAAGATGAAAGGCAGCTTGGTGTGATGCAGGGATTCTTTATGTGGCATCACAGAACTTTGAAAACAATTTGATAATTATATTTCAATATATTTGATTGCCTTTGTAGCCCTACATTATTTTAGTTCATGTATTTAAAAACATTATTCTGAGAAAGGGGTACATGGGTTTCACCAGACTGTCAAAAGTGTTTATAACACAAAAAACGGCTTTGGAACCCCTGGAGTAATAGTATAAGAACAGCCTTGGAGTCAGGAAAACTTGGTTTAATTAACGTCTCTGTAGTAAACTAGCAGTAGGTTCTCATTCCTCCCTAGACTTTCCTTTAGAAATCTTCTACCATGCCCCAGTTTTTCATCTTTAAGTCTCCTTCCAGTTTTGGAAGGGCAGTTGGGTAACACAGTGAATAAAGTGATGAACCTGGAGTTAGGAAGATTCAGCTTTCTGAATTTGAATCTGGTCTCTGATATGTGCTAATTGACACATCAACCCTATTTTAACCTAATTGACACTATTTGCCTCGATTTCCTCATCTGTAAAATGAACTGAAGAAGGAAATGGCAAACCACTCCAGTATCTTTGCCAAGAAAACCCCAAATAGGATTACAAAGAATCAACATGAATGAAAGAACTGAACAACAATCAGACATGAAATTCACACATTGGAAGAACCCTCTGCCTCTAAAGCATTTCCCTCTGATTTGATTAATTCCACTCAGAATCTCCATTTAAAGAAGAGTTTAGGCCATCATGTCCTATTCTTCTACAGGCTTTACTCAGGATTTCCCTCCACCTTTTCTCAGCTTTCCTTTTACATTTTCTTTTGTCACAGAATATGAGCTCCTCAAGGGTAGAAACTGCCTTTCTTTTTATTTGTATGTGTATTTCTTTGTAGATAATATAACTTAAAAATGCTTGCTGAATTCACTCAATGACTATGGGCAAATCTCTTAATCTCTTGAGATCCAGGTTACATATTAAGACTATGAGTTATGTATGAATTTCTGATTTGTCTTGAGTGGAAGGAGTTTTGACTCTTGTAGATCTCCGTACCTATGAAATTACAAGTCCAGGACAGCAAGAACAAAAATGAGGCACAATGCTAATTTTCAGACCTGGCTTGCCACTGACTGACAGATTCAGCAAATCATTTACATTTCCTGGATGCCACTCTCCTTAATTGTAAAATGAGAGGTTGAGACGCTAGGCTTCCTTCTAGTGCTAAATCTATCCCATTTGAGCTTTAAGTCACTTGACTTTTCAACTTCAACTTTTTAATTTCTAAAATATGGATAATGGTACATGTCCTACTCAACTCTATATTGCAATGGTTTCTGCACTGGAAATTAGAGAACAAAAATGACTAACAAGAAACTGATATTTACGAAAAATAAGGAGATAGAAAGATACCTCTCAATTCTCCAGGTGAGAACAATCCTAAGAAGAATTTTTATCTTTATTTTACAATTGAGGAAACTGAGCCAGAGGTCAAGTGATTTGTCCAGGATCACACATCTAGTTAATGTGTGAGGATGGATTTGAACCCAAGTTTTCATTTCTCCAGACCCAACTCTGTATCCACTGTGCCAACTAGCTGCTTCTGAGAATTAGGGAGATTTGGATAAAAGCCTAAACCTGCTATTTCACTGGCATAGAGAAGTCTACCAATATAAATCTGCACCTTCTAGACTCAGAGAATCACCTGGAAAATTGAGAGGTTAAGGGACTTGCCCAGGATTACACAATAATATGAGTCAAAGTTCCAATACAGGTATTATTGGCTCTGCCCCTCTGCCCCATGCCCCATTTGCCTTTCCTGCATATATGCCTACATACACATATGTGGTATTTAGTCATGGTAAGTAATTGAATTCTCCTTGATTAAAAAGAGGTATTTAAGCTATATTAAGGTAGCCTATGAATTCTTTAGTGAGAAGGGCATTCTTTCCACTAATATAGGTGTCTTTTTAAATAAGAACCGAATATGTCGCTAAAATAATTTCAGAGTAATTTTCATTCAAATCCTAACTTCCATTCAAATAAACCTGCTACTGTGTGCATATATAATGAGGCAACTGACAGCTCTATGGCTCTGAAACTTTGCAGATGAACCACTGGCAGGAGTTATAGTTGGAGAAACTCCCACTTCCCACCCCAACCCCAAAACGTTGCTACATGAAGCACTGATAAAGCTTATATGGACTATTTTCTTGGTTGGGGAATTGCTCGCCCGGGAAACAAGATGAAGACCCAGAACAATTTTAAAGTTCTCCAGAAAGGTCAATTGCATGATAAGCATTTACAATGAGGAACCATCATTACTGTGAGGGAGCATGGAGATGGTGGGAGGAACAATAGATCTGGAGTCAGAAGGCCTCAGTTTAAGTCTGGCAGCCGCTATTTACTAGCTGTCTAACCAATCACTTCATCTCCCTGGGGTGTGAAATCGTGCTAATAATCCTGGCCCTCCTGTGGAGGATTACTAAGAAAGCATGATGAATCATTATTTCTATGCGCAATATGGTTTCCTTTTCTTTCTAACAAAAATTGGAAAGTATAATTCCAGGTTCAAGATGGAAAGATTGACAAGTGGATGGACTAATCTTTCTATAGCACAGCCAGGAAGGAAGATACGACATTACAAAGGAAAATAAGTATAATATATAATAGATACTATATAATACCATGAATGGAATAGGATGTCGAATTGTAAAGCTTTTTTTTTTTTCAAAAGGACTTAAATGGATGATTAATAGTGAAAGAGTAATCTGACATTTTAACAATTTCCTGTACAAGATTATAAGAGAAAAAAACAATTTTATTAGATATTATTCAATGAAGGATTTGTTTTCTTTTAACAATACACAACTTACTTTCAGAACTGGTTTAAACAAATTCATGAAAAAAATACCTTTAAAATGCAAAATTTTAAATCTTTTGTCTTAGACTATCTTAAGATTTTTCCAACTTCCAATATTTTCTAAAGAAAACTTTATTCCTTTCCTCTTGTTTCCCATGGCTCAGCCTTCAGTTATGAGTTATAGTGAAGAATTCCAAATCTACCCTCTAAGTGAAATACTCAGAATTTATCAGCTATTCTGAATTAGTTCACAATTTCAGTGGGAAGGCTTGGCAGTACAATATCCTGGATTAGGGTCAGAAAGAACTGAATCCAAATGTTGTTGTACCTATCTTATAGGTAGTAGTTGTTCAAATGAAACAACACATGCAAAGCAATTTGTACATTTTTAAAGTGCTATATAATACTAATGATTATTATTCCTTAGAAAGGATCTTCTTAGATATCAACCTTTACATTTAGATAACTATATATATGTATGTATATACCTTATATATGCATGTATCTATGCTTTTAGAAGCAAGCTAGGAGATAAAAGACCTGCTTTCAGTTTTAGCTGTATGTATGACCTTGGACAAGTCATTCTGTCTCAATTTTCACATCTATTGAAAGAGTATAGGAAGAGATCCTTGTTTACCTCACAGATATTTTTGGGGAGGGGGAAGATGAAATGCAATATATTTAAAAGAGCTATTTCCTACCTTTAGTCACTTTTATTCTTTCTGTCTCCACTACTCAAAAGCATCTTCACAGAGTGGAGGACACCCTGAGCTCTCCAAGGTTGTGGCAGTAGACTATAAACCTTGGTGGGCTCTACCAAGTTAGAAGGGCTTTAAGTGCGGCTTACAGATTTGACTTTGTCACCCAAGGCATTGCCCAGCTAAGTCAAGAAAGACTTATTATTTGAGATTTGGCTTTTCAGATTTGGAAATGTGAGATTTCATAAGGTAATGAATTTTTTTCAGTTACAGCTACTGATGAGAAACAACTAGTAAAACTTGGAGGGCATGACATTTGATTTGGGGGACAGTACATCAATGAAATCATGAATATTTTGAATGTATGTTAAGCGCCTTAAAAATGTATTAACTCAAGAATCCTAGGAAAGTGCCCGTTGTGTGTGTGTGTGTGTGTGTGTGTGTGTGTGTGTTTTGTCTAGTCCATTCAGTCATGTTCAACTCTTCATGTTTCCATGGACCATCCATACCGTGCCAGGTCCTTCTATCCTCTACAATTTCCCAAAGTTTGTCCAAGTTCATGTTCATTGTTTCTATGACACTATCTCTCCATTTCAGCTTCTGCCTTCTTTTGCCTTCAATCTTTCCCAACATCAGGGTCTTTTCCAATAAGTCCTGTCCTCTCATGATGTGGATAAAGTATTTAATCTTCAGCTTCAGTTTTTGATCTTCCAGTAAATAGTTTATATGTAAATATGGGTGCATCCTCTCCCCACCTCTCTCAGGCAACATGGGACTAGCTTGACAGATGAGATCCCAGGAATTCAAGACTTGCCTCTGATACATACTAGCTGTGCGACTATGGACACATATCTTGATGCCTCCTGCCTCCCGGAAACTTTCTAAGACTACAAATTACAGAAGAGTTATTGATCTGCATTGGAGGAAAGAGTATTTCTAGAAGGGATTCCTTATATCCATAAAATGGGCTCAGAGATAAAGATACAAATATATAGCAGGAGTAAGTCTATTCTGTAGCACTCACTCGGGGGCCTGAGTAAGTAAGTACACTTCTTACATTTTAAACTTTGTATGCTATTAATCAACTGTATGGTTGGATTTGAGGTGGGTATGATTCCATTTCTGTTCTTTGAGATCCAGATTTGGAATAACGCACGGAGATATGTAATATCTCCTTGACTAGCTGGAGCATTGGGACTGTCAGGAGTTACCTCTGATGGTTTGTACCAGGACTTTTATGTGGCTGGAATCTGGGCTGGATTAAGGAAAGCAATCACGCTGAGTGTGATGGAGGACAGTCCTCTGGAACACCTCTTCAATTCAATCTCATTGCCTATCACATTTTCCTATGAAGTATTCCTACTTCCAGCTGCCATAGGGTCACCAAGCATTAGTTTAAATCAAATGTCCTCTGGCTACAGGTCTCATGATGAAAAATTTATGGAGTCCTGGACACATTACAAGTTTTACAGCTTTACAGCTGAAATCCTTCAGGTTCTTCTGACCTGCTGAAGGGGAAAAATGTTTTATTTTATTGTGATTCCCAAACGTTCTTTTGGTGTGCACTTTTTTTTCCTATAGAATGTGTATGTTGCTTCCAGCAATGTGTTTTATATTACCTTGAAGAATCGGGAAGCTCTGATGGGAGGAAACAACTGAGTCTTGTTGCCAACACAACAGAAAACAGAACTTGCCAGGGGGACCATGATGATTTGACCAATGTCTTCATATCATCAGTTTGTCTCTATGCTTTCTTGTAGACGGACATTCTGCATGAGCCGATTACAGTGAGCTAACTTGCTTGTAAAGGTCTTCCCTCTGCTCCCCACAATTAAAGACGTTTTGGCTTTTGGAACCCTAAAGCCTTCATCATACTTAGCTTTTCCCAAAGAATTCATGCAAGAGTTTCCCAAAGACCTTAAAAATGTCAGATGTTTATTTCTCAATCATGAAGTTACCATAAAGTCCAGGATGTAATTTGCTCATCACTCTAGAATTAAATATTTCCTGGAAGAGTCGCTTCTCCAAGACTTCCATATGTTTATTCATGCTGGCCTCTGTGTGTAGAATGTGTGCATAGACTTATAGAAAAAAAAGCTGAATGGGACTTAATATCATCTAGTTCAACTCCCTAATTATTGTAGATAAGGAAACTGAGGCCAGAAAAAGGAAATGATTTGTCCACTGTTGAATCACCAATAAATGACAGGGCAAAGATCCATGCCAACTTCTAGTGCCCTCAAATTAAATGTTCTTTTTTCAATCTTATGTTACTCCTACATCTCAGCTTGTTGAAGTCAAATCTTGGTTCAGGTGGAATACACTCTATAAAGCAATAAGTCAGCTTTTCTCCCTATATTTCCTCCCTACATTTGTCAGCCCCCCTACTTTGCCCTTGTTCATTTTAATCAGTATAACATTTATTTGTGTCATTAATTATTTTAATGGAACCTCTTCAAGGACAGGAATTAAGTTGTTTTTCATCTTTTTTATTTCTGAGCACAATGCTTTGCATAGTATGGACTCTTCAAAAATTTTATTTTGAATTGAATCAAATTCCATGGACCCTGCAGTGACTTTTTCATTGAGGTGATCATGCATTGGTTCATTTCAGTTTTGACTTTATATCTGTACTATGATAGCTGCTTCTCACCTTGACAATAAAATCTGCAGTGAGGGGTCCGGCCATTCTCAATATCTCTTTATCTGGAAACTTCTGAAAGTCAACACTGGAATTGTCCACAAGGAAGGAACCTGTAGTGCTGAGGCTATTTTCACCTTTTGTACCCTGTAGTGTCTTGGTTTCCAGATCTATAGAAAGAAACAAAAGAAAAAAGGTGGATATTTTCCAAGCTATCAAAGACAAAAGCATTCCTATACTACCTTCTTACTTCCTTCAGTCTCCTGTCCTGTCCTGTGGTAGGGCTGGAGACTAGAATGCTAAATTCCATCCAAATGCCTTTGTAGAGGGTAGGACTTGAACTTCAGGCTTAATTGCAACTTTCCATCAGCAGCAATGCTTGTTTTTAACTCCATGGTACAAGATGCTCAAATATTGCCTCTGTGCTCCTTACCCCCTGTGGTCTCTCCGACCCTTTCTAGATTCTTTTTCCTTATTGTTTTTCCCAATTAGATTGCAAGTGCCTTGAGGACAGAGATTATCTTTCTTTTTTTTTTTAATTTTCATCCTCAGGGCTTAGCACAGTGCTTGGCACTTGGTAGGAACTTAATGAATGTTTATTGAATTGAATGTCAGTCAATCTCACAACCTAAAAACAAAAGTAGAGGAACAGGGTCTTTTAATGGCCAACGAAGTATATTTATCTCATATTTACCTGTGAAAAGCATAAAGTCTATTGTGAACTATTGGGGGGGAGCTTAAATTTCAAATGACTATAAATTCTTTTAATCCCACAATATGTTTAATCCTTTTTTTAATGAATGTTGAGTTGTAATGAACTGGATTGAATAGACTTAAAATCACCAGCTCACTATCCAAGCCTCTTGAATGGCTCCTTCTCCCATATATGTTTAACTTTATCTGTGTTGACCTTCTAAATCCAGCCCCTAGTTCTCTAACCACACAGGTCCCTTTACTAGCTTTCATTCCTGTCTCATAATTTTCCAACTCCACGCCTTTGAGTTATTCCCTTGATCTGGTATAACTTCTTGCCTGTTAGTCCACATCCACTCATTATCTTCATTATGGCTCACAATTGACTATGTCATAGGCGGAGCTTTCCTTTGCTTGCCCTTAGGGAGAGTTTGCTGGTACATGTTTTCTTATACTTGCTCATATTATTTAGATGCTTTATTTTTGCAGTCTTTTCTCCCCAGATCAGCTGTGAGATCTTTAGAGGTAGGACTATCAGCAGTGCTTTTACTACCTTCATCATAGTGTCATAGTAATTGCTGGGTCTATCCTATTAACTCTAGGACAAACTTAGTTCTTAGGAAAAACTTATATTTGATTTATCTTTTTTTCTTTTCTTTTCAGACCAGATCTGTGATTTAATAGGGTAGGGAGATCCCATTGAGGAGAGATGGAAGGAAGAAGAGGCGAATGACAAGCATTTTTTTTGTTATTACCTAATATATGCCAAGCACTGTCATAGGCAATTGACAGATATCACATCATTTGATAGCTAGGAAGTCCCTCTACCAATGTCAATCAGTATCTCCTTTGCAACTTTCAGTCTTACAACGTTGTCAGGGGACACTGGGAAGCTGAATCAAGGGACTGAACTCAGATTTTCGAATCGCCTAGACTGTCTTTTTTATTCAAGACATCGTGTCTTTATTCTTTCATCCTCACACTTCAATTTAATGCTACAAATGTGTTAAGTGATTCTTTTCTGCTAGCTATTGGTATAAGGAAAAGATCATGAAAACAGGTCCTGCCCTGGCTGGTTTCTACGAGGAAAACAAAATAGCCTGTATATGGATTTCTAATATAAAATATATACAAGGTAAGGATGGAATAACTTTTTTTGGAGGGTGAAGAACCCAGAAAAGTCCTCATGTAGGAGGTGCCAGTTGAGGAGATCCTTGAAAGCAGCTAGAGCTCTTATGAGGCAGAGGGAAAGAAAGAGAGAATTTCAATCATAGAGAGAACAGTGTGTGCAAAGATTGGCCTGGAGTTAAGAGATGGAAAGTTCTGGATAGGAAACAGCAGCCACTTTGGCTGGAACGTGGGGGTGTCATAGGAAATAAATCTATAAACATGGGTTGGAGCCATACTGTAAAGGGCTTTAAATGTCAAATAGGAATTTGTATTTTATACTAGAGGCAATGAGCAGCCATATTTACCTCCCACAGGATCTCTGAATAGACTTAAAGGTAGAGGTAAATGTTTGTTGCATGAATATATTTTTTAATGACTCATATCACTGATTTCAGTGTGGTACACACAAATGGTGTGTTAATGTTAGTTGAATGAATTAAGTAAATCAGGCATATGGAAACATTTCCTGATTACTGTAATTTGTTATTCAGTGAGTTTATGTAGAGCCCATTACCCTCTGGCCACTGAGCATATTGATAAAAAGACTGAGAAACAGAAGAGATCCAGGTTCAAATCTCAACTCTGTTACTTAATAATAATATTTAACATTTATATAGCACCCACTATATGCCAGGCATTGTGCTAAATATTTTACAAATATTATTTCATCTGATCCTCTGGGAGCATAGCAACTATGGGAGATAGATGATATCATTATCCTCACTTTATAAATGAAGAAACTGAGGCAAATAAAGGCTAAGTGACTTGCCCAGTGTCACACTGTTAGCAAATGTCTGAGGGCCAATTTGAACTCAGGTCTTCCTGACTTCAGGCCCATTGTTTGTACCCACTGTGCCATCATAGGCAAGTTATCACATTAGCTTTCTGAGGCTAAATGGCCTCATCTGTAAAATGGAATAAATTCACTTGTTATTAGAAGCTGTGAGTAGGCACTGGTACCTGCGTAATCTATAAAGGATTTAAGAGGGATATAACAATGCCAAGCATTTATTAATTTATTAGCAGTTGAAAAATCTTGGTGGCTAAGCATATGTTTAATGATTCTTCCAGAGTAACTCCATATTCTCTTCTCCAGGACAAAGCCAAGGCTGGAAGGCTCACTGACCTGTGGAAATGCCAACAGCGCTATACCACAGAGGTTAAGAGTTAGCCCCAGTGTAGGAGGAAAAAGGGTACCTCCTACCCCGTCCTCTGAGAAAGCTGGAAGTTGGTATGAATTTGGTACAAGAGAGTCTTATATTGCTCTAGAGCCAGTGGTTCCCAAACATTTTTGGCCTACTGCCCCCCTTCCAGAAAAAATATTACTTAGCCCCCTGGAAATTAATTTTAAAAAAGTTTTAATAGCTATTAATAGGAAAGATAAATGCACCTGTGGCCATCACCGCCTCCCTGGATTGCTGCAGCACCCACCAGGGGGTGGTGGTGCCCACTTTGGGAATCACTGCAACTCTGGAGGAAGCTATCCAAAGAAAGGATTTCCCTCTAGGGAAATCCTTTCTTTGGATAGCTGAAAGGCAACTCTCTACCCTCTTCTTAAACACTTGCAGGGCTGGAGAGCTCATTACCCCATTCCATTTTCAGGAAGTTCTAATTGTTACCAAGTGAATCCTTATACTCCGTTTTCTGAAAGTTATCTCCTCATAACCTCTAAAAAAGAAAAAAAAGTTTACTTTTACCCTCTAAAATAAGTCAGATGCCCCCTTTGACATGATAGCCTTTCAGAAGCTTGAAGGCAGCTACTATGTGACCATATCTTCTCTTTCCCATGATAAATATCCCTTGTTCTTTCAACTCATCTGATGGCATCATCTCCTCTTCTCTTACCTGTCTTTGCTGCCTCCCTCTGAAAATAGTAGCATTAATAATAATAGCTAATATTTATGTAGTGCTTTCAAGTTTGCAAAGGGTTTTATATATATATTATTTTATTTAATTTTCATCAAACCCTTTGAGGTAGATGCTGTTATCTTCATTTTACAGATTAAGAAACTGAGGAAGAGAGAGGTCAAGTGACTTTAAATGGATCACCCAAATGGTGATGGTCTGAGGCAGTCTTTGAATTTTGTTCTTTCTAACATCTTAGGACTTTGAGTCCAGCACTCTATCCATGGTACTACCTGGTTGGCTGTCTTGGTAATACATTAGTCATTTAGGAGTCCCTCCTAAAAATGTGGTACCTAGAATTGAATGAAGTATTCTAGGTAGGGTTTGATCAGGGCAGAAAAAACAGCACTGCAACCTCCCTCATCTTTACTAGCTTTTCTTAATAAAGTATAATTGTATTGGTGGTTTTTTTTGGTTCATTATGTGAACGGGGCTCTTTTTTACCCGATCTATTAAACCAAGTCTTCCTCATCTTATTACTTATATAGCTGATTTTCAAACCTATGAAAAATCCAGGGCCAGAGACAATTTTCCTAGATACATTTTTATACTCCCACATAAGTTCCATTTAAATTTTGCCTTGTTAGCTCGGTCCCATCCTTTGAGCCCCAAAATATCTTTTTTGAATTTTAATGGTATTAGAGACAATATCTAAACAACATATATTAGTTCTTTTTCTTAGGCTTGTATTATCTACAGATTTGATAAGCATGCCCTCTGGGCCTTTATCCAACTAACTAATATTATCACTGGACTTGCAACAGAAGCTGGTTCTGGCCTAGCCCAGGAGGTCTAAGGCTGCTCTGGCTCTGGGACCAAATTGGCTTCCTTAGGCTCGTTCAGGAAGATGACCCAGAGTCCCGCCAATCCATCTGGGTCTCTTCCAATCTGGACCTCAATACCCAAGACTCTGCCAAAACTGGATCGGCCTCTGGGAGTAGGGAGGGAAAGAATGGAGGAGGGACCCAATGTTGCTTACTCAGGCATTCATTCTGCTGTACAATCTCCAAAAATGGTGGCAGGGGGCAGGAGGAGGGAGAGTGGGAGGATTACTCCTTAGAAATAATACTTGAATTTTCAACAATAACTCAGTGTGATGAAATAAAGGATTTAGTAGATTTTATTTCACTTTTTTTTTGCCATCTGTAAACCTGATGGCTTTCTAGCCCTTGGACCACTTGGTTGATTAAGCTAAATAGCTTAGTTGTCAAGCTTCGTAGTATCCTTACAGCAAGTAAATCTGGGAGAATGATCTACTCTAAAATACTCACGTTAGTCCATTCCTTTGGGCTCACTGCTTTCGAGTGAAACCAGCTTCTTCCTTGTTTGCTGATGGCCTTGGCTTAGATATTTTATTTTAGCCTGTCATTGCCCAGAAAAATACTGTTTTTGAGTGTGGTTGCTACACCGGCAGTGAGCCGGCAGTCAACCCAGCTCTATTCTCAAAGGGGAAAAGAATCGTTTGAACAGCTATAGTTCACATGCACATATATAATGCTTTGACATGGGAACAGTGTATTTTATGGAGTTGTCCAGGGCTAGAAATGAACTGGGTTTCTGAGGAGGTGAGAGATCAGCCTCCCTTGGATTGTGCTTGAACTCCATTCTACTCTTTCTTATACTTTAAAGACACCAACAGGTTATATACCTTCCCTCTCACCATTATCTTCATCACAAAATACATTCGTATTTATTCCTATAAAAAACAGCACAGTTGTTTTTTTGTCTTATTGTTGGGTCTCCTATTTATCTTTCTCTTGCTTTTTTTCTTCGCAGTGATTTCATCCAAACCCAAAGGCCAAAAGATAATGTTTGCTCCTTAAGTCAGTTGAATATGCATGTGTGTAGGAGGGAACAGAAGATAGATCATTTACTGGGAAGAGAGTAACAACCACAGTGGAGCTGATCAGGGATGCACAAGGGGCCCATTAAAGTGAAGAATTTCAGTCAAACTGAACTTTTAAGAAAACCTTAGGATGTTCTCCCTGCCCCCCTTCCCAGTTTTATAGCCCATAATTTCTGCTTGAAATTCACAGCTCTACATCTAAATAGCTATAAACTTAAAAGAAGAAAACAATTTTTTAAAGGTTGCCTTGTATAGCTAAAATGACCAAATTGAAAATCAATTCTTTCATTGAAATGAAAAAAACTTTGGTGAAACAACTCTACTACTTGGTGTTGGAAATTGTAAACATCATGCTGACACTTGGATTTTGCATTTGAACTACTGCTATCTTAGGATATCAGGACTGTACAACCCACTATTACAAAAGTGCTTAAGAAATGCTCATTGACCTAATTTAATAAGCTGAACTCTTTGGATACACAGTAGGTGCTCAAAAACATTTGTTGAACTCAATTATTTCCTTTAAGGGCTACAGGTTAGAAATCCTTACTTTTGTTTTGCGTTCCTTTTAACTGAAAGAATAAAAATGGTGACAAAGACAGAAGGAAGAGGAGAAGGAGAAGGAGGAGAGAGACAGTGATAGAGACAGAAAGAAACAGAGGCAGAGACTGAGATAGAGAGAGACTGAGATGGAAAGAGAAGAGAGATTCTACTTATAAAAAAAAGAAACATATTAAACTTATGAACTATCAAGTCGGTGTACATATATTCTGTTCTTTTTGCTCTGTGTAGTTAGAAATAATTGCAGAGAGCTTTCTACCATCAAATGAACAAGCCAAGAGATAAACCGAAGCATTCAAAACACAATTATTAGAGTAGAGTTGAAAGATTTGTTATTTCTGTGTTTTAGTCTCTGGCGGGTAAAGAAAAATAAACATCAACCTCAATACCAAACCAAGGAATAAAGATCATGCTATAGCTGATTATCTCCAGGAAGACAATTAATCAAGTTACTTACACAAGTGATCGGGTCCTTTTAAGACAAGGCGAACGTGTCTACTTCCATAGGGAATGGCAACTACGGTGTCATCAACTGGAGAGAAGCAAAAAAAATACACAGATAATCAGTTTGGGGTTCTGAGTTTTTTTTCTAACATTTGAAAATGGAACCCTGTTAACAGTTTAGTACTGTTAGCAATACCAAAAACCATCTCCCCCAATTCACCTTTTCCCATGAAATAGATCAGAAGTTCTCTAGTTGTTTTTTTTTTAAACACTATCCCAAATGATGAAAAGGACACTCCTTGCAATTTTTCATTTCATTTTGTTTTGTTTTGTTTTGCATTTTGTTTCTAATTAAAACAATTTATTTTAGACCATTCTGTAACTTTAAAAGTGTTTGTGTGGAGAGGTAGTATGACATAGTGCAGATAGAGCTGGTCTTAGAATCAAGAAGTCTCTGACACCTATTAGCTATGTGACCATAAAGAAGTCATTGAGTCATTGAGGAACTCAGGTAAATGTCTAAGAATTATTGTAAAAAAAAGACAACCTTTACTTTCTTTTTTAACAATTTATTTAATTTGACTAAGAAAAATTTTCCATGATTACATGATTCATGCTCTTCCCCCCCTCCCTACTCCCACCCCCTCCCATAGCTAACACACAATTCCACTGGGTTTTACAGGTGTCATTGATCAAGACCTATTTCCATATTCAACCTTTACTTTCTGACTTAGAATTGATTCTAAGTATTCATCCCAAGGCAGAAGAGCAGTGAGGGCTAGTTCATAGATATTAAGTGACTTGCCCATTTGCTAGAAAGTGTCTGAGGCTAGATTTGAACCCAGGACCTCTCATCTCTATGCCTGGCTCTCTATCCACTGAGTCACCTACCTGTCCCTTGCACTACTTTTTATTTTTGATTGGGAGCAGAATGAGAAAAAAGGCAGCGGGAAGAATAGGGAAGAAACCCTATATATTATATTTACTATATATATATGCATTCACTCATAAAATAGAAATATATGAGTATATGAATATATCAACACAAGCATATAATATATCATATGTGTACAATACACATATACACATGAATATAGTAACACATATGCATACATGCATGCTAGATATTCTATACACATTATATGTATACATATAGTACACTATCGTCATACAAACATATATACATATAAAGTGTTTCAGAAGTGAGAGCCTCCGTCCCTGATTCTTATGTATCTTCTTGTATGGCCAAATACCCACTAGGTGTACAATAAAGATTCACTAACTTTTCCTTTTACAAAAAGGCAAAGGTCTCAGCTTGGCAGTGTCTGTCACCATATACAAAAGAATACATTTCCCCTTCCCAGGACCTCACAGGCAGGTTCACTTGTTCTTCTTTTATACTTTATACTTCATTTTATTTTATACTTGTAATAGGTTTGGAATAAAGTGGGCATTTAAAGAAAATGTGTCCATTAAAATGATCTTCTACTCTCAAGTAAATCATTAGAAAAACGACCATAAAGGAAAGTCAACAGGTAGTTTTATTTACAATTTCACTGCTAGTATAAATGTCAAGTCAGACCTGTGTCCTTCTTCAAAAAAGTGCCACTTAATTATAGTTATTCATCCCTGAAAGTTGGGCAGAGATATTAAAAACTCACAATACTTTTAAAATTGTCATAGTTCCTGATACTTATATAATGCTATACATTCTCTCATTTAATCCTCAAACAATCCCAGGAAGTATTAATAGTATTATTTCCATTTTTTATAGACAAGGAAACTGAGCCTTGAAGAGATTAAGTTTAATTGTTTAGGGTCCTGTAGCTAGTAAGAGTTAGAGGCAGCATTAGAACTGAGGTCTCTCTGATTCTGTCTTCATTTATATTGCAAACTCCCAGATAGCATGAACTATATTGTGTCTATATTTAAATCCCCAAC
This sequence comes from Gracilinanus agilis, assembly GCF_016433145.1. Taxonomy (NCBI): domain Eukaryota; kingdom Metazoa; phylum Chordata; class Mammalia; order Didelphimorphia; family Didelphidae; genus Gracilinanus; species Gracilinanus agilis. The sequence goes on from NC_058130.1 coordinate 109,929,724, forward strand.
GTCATGCACGTGGTCCTCATTTGCCTTTGTAAACAAGAAGCCTCATTGAGAAGATGAGCTTGGAGAGGCAGAACTGTCATGATGAAATATCAGGAAGCAGCCTGATCTCCCGACTGTCTCTGAACTAATCACAGGCGAGTTAATCGATGAAGATGGATCAATAAAGCACCTGCTACGTGTCAGGCTCTGGGGATACAGATACAAATATGATTTAAGGCCATGCCCTTAAAGGAATGAACAGTCCAGCGTGGGGAAATTCAATCTGGTCCTAATTCTGTGAGGGAGGCTAGGTTTTTTTGAGGCAGAAGAAAGTAGTATATGACAAAGACATCGCCTCCCTGAAACTTCACTTAAAAACCGGTTTCCTATTGTCTTTAGAACAAAATAGAAACTCCATTTTTGGAGGCGTATAGAGCTCTTCTCAGTCTGGTTCCAGCCTATCTCTCCAGGCTAATTAAATATTACTCCCCTCACAAACATACTCTATGCCCTTTCCAGATGGGCTACTTTTTATTTCCTAAATTTGACATTCCATCTATTCTCTTATATTGTCTCTCCTCACCTTCACTTTTTGGAACCCCTACATGTACTCAGGGCTCAACTCAAGCTTCACCTCCTTCAAGAAGCCTCTTCTCATTTCATCCAGTTAGTCATGCCCTTCATAGTGTATTATTTATTTCGTGTGTCTCCTACGTTTATTTTTCTGAGAACATCACGTATATTCCCATAAAACACATGCACCTTGCAGAAGGTACTCTCTCATTTTTGCCTTTGTTTCTCCAGTAATTAGCACAGCACCTGGCACATGGTGGGAATCTAATAAATCATTGCCAATTGATCATTTTGCAAAGAGGTCTCAGCGGACGTTTTGGGAAGTCAAAGCTTGTATGAGTTGCTCTCATTTAATTATAGTTTTTGCATTTTAGAGGTAAAGGATTCACTTTTTATTTTTTAAAATATTTATTATTTACTTCACAATATTATCCATGGTTACATGATTCCTGTTCTCTCCCTCCCCTCTTCCCTCCTGGAGCTGATAAGCAATTTCACTGGGTTATACACGTATTATCAATTGATGCCTATTCCCATATTGTTCATTTTTGTGGTAGGTATTCAACCCTATTAATGCTGTGCAAAGATTTTATGGGCACTAAGTTTCTTTTGGTATGTAGTATCTCACTTATTTGATAGACTTCAAAGTTCTGTTTTTCCTATCGCACAGAGCTGACAGAAACCAAACCAAACGAAACCACTCAGACTCAGTTCCAGGTAGAAAAGTTTGGGGTGTGTTTTATATAAAAAACAAGAAAATGGAAAAATAGTTGGGACTAGTCCCACATTGCTCTTAAGGCACACACATAAAGAAATGCTCTTTGAAGCTTTAAAAAATGGTTAGTTCAGTTAGAGAATTAGATTTCTAGAAATAGAAAGTCTTTGTTTATCTACAGGTCAAAGAGAGTGCATGGAAAAGGGAAACTCTGGTCCTGCACACATTCAGTTCATTGCCTTCTCACCCACCCACTATTAGTGGGTCTTTTTCCTACCCCCTCCCCGAAATGGGAAAGGACCAGTATTCCTCAGATGCTGCTGACACAGCACTCTTCCTTTGCTAGGTCAAGCAGAGGGGGACAGAAATTTGAAGGGTTCATTTCCTTATGGAAAAGAATTACATTCCTTCTCTGCACCTCGGTTTCATCCTCTGTAAAAAAAAAAAGAGCAGTGAGACAGAGAGAGAATGAATGAGAGAATGAGTAGGATTGGAATTTCTTCCTCCATCTCACGCTGCTAACAAGCCTGATGTGTAAACATAAACTTGACAGCAGATTGAAAGATTTGGAATTGAGGATGTGGATTCAGTTTCCGGCTCTGCTGTTTACTACCTAGATGACCCTGAGCAAGTCTCTCAAGCTCTGCAAGCCTCAGTTTCATCATCTATACCAGGAGGATGAAAACCAGTGCCTTCTACAAAGGGCATTCCTGATGAAAAGATCAGTCATCTAGAAACTTTGAAATACAAACGTAGGAGTTGAGGAAAACATGAAAAAACAATCATCAGGAACCAAATGAGGACATTAGACTATGGGGAGATGATATATGTTTTTCTTCTGTACCCTATTATCATCAAGGGTCATGGAGGGAGTCCAGTTAGACAAAGGGCCTGGGAGTGGTTCTGCTATATTTTGATAATCTTAAGAATAGAAAGGGAGGAGAAGAGTAAGAACACATTAGTGGAAAGGAAAGGGAAAAAGGATGGGAAAATTATCTTGCATACTTGGGGTGCATAAAGCAGAAGTCTATATAAACAAGGAGGAAGGAGTGAAGGGTGTGGATGACTTTTGAAACTTACTCCCATTTGAATTGGCCAAAGGAAGGAAGAATACACATACACATATGTACACATGGAACTGGTTACAACTTTCACTTAACAGAGAAATAGGAGTGAGAAAAACAATGAGAAAGTGTATGAAAGGAGAGGGATGGTGGATAAAAGAGAAGATAGATTAAATAAAGGTTAAGTTCTAAATAAAAATTTTAATTAAGGATATACAAAAATATTTATAACAGCTCTTTTTGTGATCACAAAGAATTGAAAACTCTGGGTTGCTTATCAATTCAGGAAAGGAGAATCAAGTTATAGTATATGAATATGATGGAATACAATTGTTCTGTACAAAATGATTACAGGAATGGTTTCAGAGAAACTTGAGAACATTCTATGAAGTAATACAGAGTGAAGTGAGCAGAATTAAGAAAACAATTTATGTGACAATATCATAAAGACAAATAGTTGTGATAGACTTAGGAACTCTGATCAATACAATGATCAAACGATTTCAGATAAGAACATGCTACCCACATCTGTATAGAGAAGTGATAGATTCAGATTATAGACTAAGACATACACATACATTTTGGGGGAGAAATGGTTAAAGTGAGAATTTATTTTGCTTGACTATAAGGATTTTGAACAAGGTTTTCCTTCCTTCCTTCCTTCCTTCCTTCCTTCCTTCCTTCCTTCTTCAATGCGGAATATTAGAAGAGGTGAGATGGAGAAAAGGTAAATTTTTATGATTTGAAAAACATTTAATTTAAAAATCATGGACAGGAGGTCCTGGGTTCAAATGTGGCATCATATATTTTGTTGTGTGTGTTGTATGATCCCGAAGAAGTTGTCTACCTAGCCCTTCCTACTCTTCTGCCTTGGAACCAATACACAGTATTGATTTTAAGATGGAAGGTAAAGGTTTTTAAAAACAAAACAGAACATGGAAGAGGATATTGAATATGGAAACTAACTTCACTGACTCAGATAGGTAACTCATCCATAACTTATATTTTTTGAAAGTTGTCTAGAGTATTGAGTGTTTAAGTACCTTGCCTATAGTCACACAGCTGTGATAACATATCAGATGTAGTTCTTCCTGACTCTATTATACCAGGCTAGATATTTTAAATTTATGAGACCCACTAATTGCTATTGGGCACTTCAGAATGTTTTATCCCATAAATAACTTGGGAGGGCAGATGTTCTATCTGGAGCAGAGGCAGTGCCAAATTGTTCTATGCCAAAGGGCTCTGATAGGGATAGCGTTTAATTATGTTATCATTTTCTAGGTGTAAAAATGTTTATTTTCAGCAATATTCAATACAAGTATTCAGGTATGCCATCTTTCACAGCATACTTCAGTTGGATCAAATGAGAACTTGCAATCTCAGGAAAGAGGGTAAAACTCATTCAGTTGGTCACTTAAATTCCATGAGGCTTTGCTAAGGATTTAGAGCTGGAAGAGATCTTGGAGATGATTTCCTCCAGGGATTCTTAACCTTTTTTTGTGTCCTGGACTTATCTGGTCGTTTGATGAAGCCTATGGATATCTTCATAGAAAAGGTTTTTTTAATCATAAAATAATATCCATAGAATTACAAAAGAAACCAATTATATTGAAATGAAAAAAATTTCCCCTATCCAAATTCACAGATTACTAGTAGGGAGAAGGAGGTAAGAGGTGCTCATGGATCCAAGATTAAGAATCTATGATCTAGTCTAAATCCTTCATATAAAATAAATGATAAGACAGATACTAAGAGAAATTAAATAGCTTGTGCTAGGTCACAATTGAAGAACTAGGATTTAAACATACACACTAGGGCTAAAACCTGGACTCTTCTTCTCACCTAACATAGATATTCACCATTCAGGGCACGGAGGAAGGGAATATGACTATATATATATATGTAGTATGTGTGTAGTACCCCTCCTCTTCTCCATTCTTTCCCCAGTTCCTTAGCAGGAACTCCTGAGTATTTCAGTAGTGTATCCCACCCCAATATCCCACTCCCAAGTTAAAGAATCTTGGAAAAGAATGAAGAAAGCTTTGCTAAGTTGATTAGTATACACAAATGCCCAAAGGTCCCTACTTCAGTGGTGTGCTCCTGCTTTTATTTTTTTTTCCTAAATAGGGGCAGATTGTTAAGATCAAGAACCTACTTGAATGTGGCTCATTCCTTTTTTTTCCCCACTGAAATAAGAATCTACTCTAAGGGCAAAGCCTTGCTTTTCTGAGGAATGACCGAGTCCCAATAAATGAGCACCAGAATGTCTTGGCTCATTAGGCATCCTGATTTGATAAGCCAAGATAGGCAGGGGCATTGGGCTAAACTTACCAATGAGGATTCTCAAAAGGCTCATCCGATTTGAGTGCTGGAGATGTTTATTTGAGCCAATGACTATATCAAGGTAAACAATAATTTGACCACCATTAATTCTGATCATTGCCATTGGTGATTTAATTTTAAATTCTGGCAGTTCATTGGGATGGAAAAACTTTACAGCTGGAGAGGGACCTTCAAGATAATTGATTCTGACCTCCTTATTTGACAGCTGATAAAGATAAGACCCAGAGAGGTGACAAGGTTACACATCTAGGAAATGGTACAGCTGGGACAAGAGCCCTCAGTCTCCAATTTACCACTCCAGAAAACACTGAAAAACTGTTAGAAGTAGTAATGAACTAACAGTTGTAGTTGTAGGGTTATGGATATATGAAAGGGTAGGAAGATAAAAATCTTTGTTAAGTCTCTTCTAAGTGCCAGACACTATGATACTTTACTTTGATTCTTTTGATGTTTTGACACTATGATACTTTACAAATACTGTCTCCTTTGAACCTCACAAGAACCTTGGAAGGTAGGTGTCATTATTATCTCCATTTTATAGTTGAATAAACTGAGGCAGACAGAGGTTAAGTGACTTGCTCAGTCACATAGGTAGTTAAGTGCTTGAGACCAGATTAATTCTTCCTGATTCCAGGCCCAGAAGTCTATCCACTATTCCATCAAAATGCTCCTAGAGACCAATAAAAAGAGAAAAAGGAAAGTTTTTTGATAAGGAGCTCAGTCCAAATCCAGATCTTACTAAAGTGCCTATCAGAGGCAGCCAGATTGGGAGAAAAGAGATCTGTAAATAGCACTGGAAGACATGGTTTTGAGTCCTGGCTAAATCACTTACTAATTATGTGACCAGCAGCCAATTTAAACTCTCTGAATTAAGATCATCCAAAAGCTGTAAGGGAGTATAAGGGTCAACTAATCCGATCCCAATCAAAAGTCTCTTCTATAACAACCCTGTTGGGATTTCTGAAGACCTAGTGTTGGGGAATTTACTACCTCCTGAGGTGACTCATTTTACTGTTACACATTTCTAATTGTCAACAACTTTCCCCAATATTGAACTAAAATTTCCCTTTCTGTAACTTTTCTTTACCCTGTCACTGCAAGTTTTGACATCCAGGGGCCAGTAAAACAAGTCTAATCCTTCCGTGTCACAACTCTTCAGTTTCCTAATCAATAAAATGGGGAATAAGAACTTGTAATTCCAGAATTGCTGTGAAGAAAGTACTTAGTAAATGACAACGAGATAGGGAAATACGAGCTGGTATTCAAAAGAATTGGGACTTTGGTGTTCCTGATACTGTATTTTGAAAATCTGACTCCAGATATCTGCTCACAAGTAGACGAAATACACACATGAGCAGCTTAAGGAAAATACACCTCTCCAATTCAGCCACATGATATCTGAAATCCTACAATGCAACCTTATTTCCTCTGATTTAAGCCAAATGGGGATTTCTGTCCCCATTTCTGTTAAAATGTAGATATCCCCAAGGAGAGTAATATACTAGTGTTCTTATATTTATCAACGTGAATGAGATCCTTTGATTCTTTCCTGGGAACGAGTGTTGAAAAGAAGTGGGCTAAAGGGTGCAATGATCCTAAATGGTGTGTGTGTGTGTGTGTGTGTGTGTGTATAATAGAAGGGCAGGTAATGAATGGAATGAGGGCAGGGGAATTCCAGAGGAGGAAAAATCATGGTAAAAAGGAAGCCAGATAGTATCAGATTTAAACTAGGTCTATGTCACAATTTTACCCAGGTTTGGCCTTGGTGCCAAAATCAAGCATTATGAATATATTTAATGTTTTAAATGAATATGACACTAATTTCAAGAACCAGAAATAAAGTATATTATCTCAGATTAATGGTGGGTTTTTGTGTTGGGAGTGCAGAGAGAGGGAAGCTGGAGGAAATGGGTAAAGGTGAAAGGTCAGCACAATTATTTCCCCATAAAAATTACAAAGGGCTGGCTTTTTCGGTTTCATTTTTTCTGTTTGTCTTTAGGTTGTGGAATTACTATGTATTTTAGTCTTGAACGTTTTTCCTTTCTTATAATGTGATAATTATTTTTCAGGATTCCCTCAACTTCTCTTTTTCTCTGGCACTTTCTGTTACTCCCTTCTACATCCTCTCTTCCTCCTCCACCTCCCCATTTTTTGTTCCTTTCTCTGTTCCACTGCCTGATAGCACAAAGGGAAAAATACAATTCTATAAGTTCAGATACAAAATGAATTCAATGTGGGGAATACAAAATGTGCTTGAGGCTTGGAGAAAACAAAGCTTTTGGTGACTTTTGGCAGACCATGAGGAAAGGACACAGCAGAGCACTTTCTAAGCCTCCTGGAATGGTGAGCTGCATATTTATACAATCAGATTCACGTGGCAGGCTAATCTCCAACCTGCCCATGGGTCACTTCTCAGTTTGTAAATATGAGGCATAGGGGTCTTCTAGCGTGGAAGAAATATAAATGAGTGGGCTTGTTCGCCATCTGCTATAGATTTTGCTGTGTTTTATGCTCAGGCTGTGCTTTATTGGCATAAATCATTTGGTCCTGAGGACATACGGTGCTAAGGTAAAGGGAACAATTGCATTTTATCATGATATGCAATCATCGGGTTTTGTATTATATAATTTACTCAATATAATACACTTCATTTAGGTATTTGCAGATCAGGAAAAGGCCTCTAACATTCTGCTTGTTCCTTCTGAGTCTGTACAACTTAGTTCCAGTTTTTCATGCCACTGAACTCACAAATTGCCTTCCATTGTGTATAACAGATCAAGTACTTTAGTGTTCATTTTCTTGGGTGGAAGGTAGTGTTGGTGGGGAGTGAAGAGAGGGGCCAGAAGGCATATATGGTAGTGGATAAGGAAAAAAGGAAGTCTTTCTACTTCAAAAAATAACTGCTTAGAAATTGTGATGGATTATAATTTCTCTGTAGTCATTATTATATCTATATAACTCACTGGGTAATTTACAGTCCATATGGATGAAGAGAGGGAATCATTGATAAAAACATAAAACCAAAGGAATATTAGAACATTATAGTTGGAGGTCTTGTATAAAAGCAAGATACTCTTACTGTTATCCGAGTTCTAGGTACCCAGGGAATAGTCTAAGGTTTAATGCTCTTGAATGTGTAATTAAGAAGCTTTGATATAGGTCACAAAACAAACAATAATGACTGCATGATTCCTGGTTGTGGTTTCAAGGTGGGAAAAGATCAGAGGTCCTAGTTCCTATTAGCAGTTCTACGTTAGAAAGAGGAATATTAGTACTTGTGGTCATAAGAGGCGATCCCCAGGATCCCTATATTGTTTAGGACCAAAACAAAGACCAGGAGATCAGTGACCATCTCTTCCCAGATCACAGCACTTTGGAAGCACTGCAAACTTCCAGACTTCCAGAACTAGCTGTGAAAACAGCAGGGTGAAGAAGCCTGAAACTCAGGATAGTACACCTACTCCTTCCCCCAAATCCCATGAACAGAGAGCCCAATTTTAACATAAAGTTAAAAGTCAAGAAATAAGCTGTAGAAAATGAATAAAAAAATTAATCTGACAATAAAAGTCTGCTTTGGTGACGGAAAGCCCCCCAAAACCAGAAGGGAATATCCATGTCTCAAAGCCAAACACAGATTGAACACAAGTCCAATAGGAATTCTTAGAAGAGCTCAATAAATAGATTTTTTTAAAAAGAGCAAAAAAATTATTTAAAAAATAAAATAAGAGAGATAGAGAAGAAATTGGGAATATAAATGAGAACAATACAAGAACATTATGAGAAGAAAGTTATCAGTCTAGTAGAAAAGATACCAAAAAGGCTGAAGAAAATAACTCTAAAAAATCAGAATTGGTTAAATGAAAAAAAGAGGTAAAAAAATCTCACTCAAGGAGGTAATCTTAAAAATTAGAATTTCCAAGTGGAAGCTAATAATTTCATGAGACATCAAGAAACAATAAAACAAAGTTCAGTGAATGGAAAATATAGAAGAAAATTTAAACTATCTCATTGGAAAAAAAAACCTACATTGAAAATAGATTGAAGAGAGATAATTTAAGAATTGTTGGATTGAAAGTCATCACTTAAAAAAAAGGGGTCCACACATAATATTTCAAGAAATCATCAAGGAAAACTGTCTCAACATCTTAGAACCAGACAACACAATGGAAACCACACTGATTACTTTCTTCAAGAGATCCCCAAATGAAAACTCCCAGGAATATTATAGCTAAAATCTCTAGGTCAAAGAGAAAATATTGTAAGTAACAAGAAAAAAACCATCTAAATATCATGGTGTTACAGTCAGGATCACACAACATTTAGCAACAATCACAATAAAGAATCAGAAGGCTTGGAAGATGACATTCCAGAAAGCAAAGGAGATATGACTATTACTAAGAATAACCAAACCGTCAAAACTGAATATACTTCCTGGGGAGGGGGGGAATGGATATTTAATGAAGTGGAAGACTTTCAGGTATTTCTGATGAAAAGGCCAGAAATGAATACAATATTAAACACACAAACATAAGATTCAAGAGAAGCAGAATAAGGTAAACATGAAAGAGAAATCACAAGGGACTCAATCTGGGATTCACTTAAATAAGTACTTTGTTAATGGAAATACAATATCAGGGTATTCCCTCTTGTTAGATGTACATCGGGTGAGAGGAGCTACCTTATCCTATCAAGGATTGTTTCCTTTCTCTATAGGTATATTGAAAGACAAACTATTAGAATTGGTTCTAAATGACCAGGAGATAGAGTTGACTGAGCTTGATTACTTCATTGCCAAGCTTTTATTTCCATTGCAAACTGTTCTTTTACACTAAGAATAATGTTTTTTTTTGTTTAAAAATGTCACACAATCAATAAAGTATTACTTTGATTCATTTTCTAATAATGGTGTAGGATTCAAGATGATTATTCATACTATTCTTCCTAATCCTCTTTGTAACCAACCATATACCAAGATGACCTTTTGGGAATAAGGATTAGATGAAGAGAATAGGGTAAGGATAACATAGGATAGTGTAGCATAAATAGGATAGAATGAAGCAAAGCTAAGTCTTCCACTAGGAAATGTGGCTTCTTTATTTTGGGCACTTTCCTCCTTGATCAACTGAGATATTTGTAAGGTGCTTAGCACAGCCCCTGGCACATAGGAGTAACTACATAAATACTCATCCTTTTGGTCCCATTTGGCCAGGTAGTCTTAGCTTTCCCAAACTAAGTCATTATTTAGTGGAGAACAGAGTTCTCCCAAACATGCTCATTTCATTTCCCATTTTGTTCTCAGCTGTATCTTAACATCTTTCCCAGACCAAGAGAAAGTAAACTGCTAGACAAGCACCAAGAGGTTCCATCCCAGGGAGGATTAGGTCCCCGGCTTACGTTTGGATGCTGAGAGCTGCGATTTGTACTGCCCTCTGACCAGCCGGCAGGTGGAACCGTCTCCATTGCAGACTCCACAGTTATCTTCCTTGACGGTGCTTCCTAGCTGGTGGTCACAGCCAACAATCTGACAAAAAAAAAGATGTACAGTTCAAACTGAGCACCTACTGACGGAGAGATCCATCTCTGTGACTAATTACCACCAAATTATTCTCATGTCATCCCTGGAGGGCTATAAAATATGTTACCCACGAAGGATTCTGAACCCAGCCAGGAGTCTTACTGAACTTGGGAGTCAGAGATTCAGAACTGCTCCAAATGGTTTTTGCAGTTCAGACATAGGGGGAGGGAGAAATGCAAAAGTGTATGAATGTGTGTGCATGCATGTGTACACAGGCCTATGTTTTCGTGGACTTCATGTATATAGATATATATGTATAGGGAGGGGATGAAGAAAGCAGATATTCTCTCTCTCTCTCTCTCTCTCTCTCTCTCTCTCTCTCTCTCTCTCTCTCTCTCTCCTTCCCTCCCTCCCTCCTAAATCTCATTTTGGTCTTAATACAATTTCTGCATTAATTAATAAATTCATTCAAAACTTATTAAGTTCCTACACTGTTCAATGCACTGTGCTAGGTATTAGAGGCATTGATAAAAAGAGGATGACTTATTGTCCTTTAGAAACAAAAAAACAAACAAACCAAAAAGGGATCCCAAAGATAACTCTGAAGCAGAAAAGAAATGAGACTCTTAGGCAATTTTAAAAGATCCATTATATAAAAAGCAATGCTTTCTGTGTTCTGAATATGGGGAAAAGATCAGTAACTGGCAAGGTTTTAAGTGCAATTAAGTAAATGTACTTGAACAGTCTAAAACAGGGTCATCAATATTACTAACCTATATGAAAATATAAGTAGTATGGTTTAATTATTATTTCCTCTCTACTTCTAACATCAAAATCAAATCTAGATTAAATTTAATACAAGTTTGCATTTAGGATGATATGATTTTGAGCCTGAAGGACTTTAAAAATAATCTAGTCAAGGACCTTCATATAACTCTTCTTTAGTTTTATGGATGCCTTCTTTTAAAAAAACCCCAGCTATTTCCTGATATACCTCATCCTCCCACCACAACCAATCAAGCAAATTGTTCTGCCATTCTTAAGTATTTGGGTACTCTTTTGTTTCTGCTTCTTTGCAGCCACAAAAAAAGTATAGCTACAAAAGTTTTGCTGTATTAGACCTTTGTTTCTGTCTTTGATCTCCTTGGGGTATATGCCCTTTAATAACTGGGTCAAAGTGCAGCAATAGTTTAGTGACTTTTCCTGTATGATTCAAAATTTCTTTCCAGAAGAATCAGATCAATTTGCAGTGTTCACAACTGCATCAAAATTATGTACCTATAGAATATTATTGTTTTTGAGAAACACTGAATATTTTTTGAATGAACTGATTCTGAGAGAAATAAGCAAAATAAAGAGGACGATATGCACAATGACCATAATAATATAAAGAGAATTATTACTTAAAGGCAGTAAAACTGACAGATTGAAATGACCAATTTTAGTCCATAGAAAGGAAGATGGAGTGATGATGAAATGTACTCTTTCCTCTAAGGAGGAACCTAGAAGACTCCAGATATGTTGTGTTATTGTGATATTCACTATGCCACATGTGAGTGATTTGTCAGTTGGTTTTACTTAAATGTTTGGTTTCTCTTAATAGCTAGTAATTATATATGCTTTACAATTTGCGAATGACTTTACAAATATTATCTCATTTTATCCATATGATATCCCTAGGAGAAACTGAGGCAGACAGAAAGTGAGTAACTTGTCCAAGGTCACACAGTTAGTGCATCTTTGAGGGCATATTTGAATTCCAGGTCCAGTTCTCTATCCACTATTAACTTAGCTGCTTTACAAGATTGGATAGTCAATAAACATTTATCATGTGCCTCCTATATGCCAGGAGATACAAGGAAAAGGAAAAGTCTTTATTCTCAAGAAGCTTGTAGAAAGGTTCAGGGTATATATCTGTGTGTGTGTGTGTGTGTGTGTGTGTGTGTGTGTGTGTGTGTGAGAGAGAGAGAGAGAGAGAGAGAGACAGACAGACAGACAGACAGACAGACAGACACAGAGAGAGAAACAGAGAGAGAGAGAGATTTGGTTTGGGGATGGTAGAGACAAAAACTGGTACAAAAACAAAAAGCATCAATGAAACTTAAAAAAAATAGGAATAAAATTATTATCCTTTGAAAGTGTCTTAGCATGCTTGTCTTCCCACAAACCCCTCTATTTCTTTTATTATCTTTATTAGTTGATTAAATGAGATGAAATATTAATTTGCTTTAATTTAAGTTTCTCTTATTAGTAGTCATTTGTACAATTTAAATGAGGTTGATTGTATGCATGTCTTCTTTTGAAAACCATTCAAAACTTCTAACCACTGTATTTTGGGGAACACGTCTCTCATTCAATTCATGAGAGAACAGGGGCTCAGAAGGTCAAGTGATTTCCCCAAAATACCACTTAGACTGTCTTCCTCGTGCCTCTCATGCTCATAATCTTTATTCTTTGTTTAATTTAATTGTTTCTTCTTTTCGGTTATATTTAATAATTGCAAACATCTGTTCAGGCAATTCTTAAAAATATGATTTATTTAGCATTCTGTTTTGTATGTGCTGGGTTTTAAAGAATGTGGTGGGTAATGTGTATTTTGCAAATAAAAAAAACAAACACAAACATCTTTTAAACAGATGACAAAGTTATAGCTCCTTCAGAGTAGCAAACATTTTCACATGAATAATCTATTAGGAAAACATTGTTAAAAACACTTGCATTTAAAATGAATAGACAGCAACTTAGTCAAATCTCCACAGTCAAATTGCTGTCCTCTTCAACCTACTGGAGAAACTACAGTCCTTGTCTCAGAATCCATTTAAGCTTTGTCTACATGGATCCATGTTGTGGTTAAAAAAAAAGCAACACCAAAACTCAAACCTTTTGTTAGTGTCCTACATGACAGCAACAAAAATATTTCCATGGGCAAGAAAAAGTATTTGTGGGTGGGCTGATAACCCTGCAGGCACTGGTATGTATTTATTCCTCTTTGGTTCTGTGTTAGTTGTGTGGCCTAGGGATTTTTTTTTATTGGTGGTGTGTTTGTACCATCAATATAACTTTACAAAGAATTGGCCCAATGAGTTTTACCTCAATCATCAATCAATTCTAGTCGCTAGCCAATCATGTTGCAAGTAAGGAGTCTCAAATAAGGGAGCTGGGGAATAAAGGATGGGAGAAATGCCAAGCAGTCAAACCACTAAACCAATGGTTCCAACATGTGGCCTACAGTCACGAAACCAAAAGCAAATCTAACAATAAGCAGTCACATCTTCTGTTGACTATATAAATAATTCACACGTAAAGGCATCACTATTTTTCAAATTATGTATATACTACTGTGATGAATAAAACAAAAATTCATTTTAAAATATTACCTAATTGAGAGAAGTCTTTTGCAAGTGTGCAATTTCTCAAAAAAAGGGATCTGTGGCACACCCATTCTTGTATTCAGGTCCACAACATTTCTTGACATTAAATAGGGGTGATTACACTGTAAAAATGTGGACAATATAGCTCTGAACCATTAGATTCTTTTAAGGAACTTTCACTTTTGTTTGAGAAAACTATTTATTCGTCTTAATAGCCACATGAGTTCTGACTACACTTACACACACATGCAAAATTTTCTATATTGCAAAATATTTGGGGCTATGTAGAAAGGGCTTTAATTTTCCAAAGTGTTTTGCTCTACACAGGGATGGAATGACCAAGAGGTATGAAAAGCCTACCCTCTCTAGTGGGAGCATTTCATGTTTCCCTGATTTTTCTCTTCAAATTACAAAGACCTATGATTTCCCCCAAAGGGCTTAGATTTCTTTGGAACTGTTTTGTGTTATTATTTGACTCGAGAGAAACCAAAAGAGATAATTATATACCTCCCTCCCTCTCTGATCCTACTCATTTCTCATTGATACAAAAACTGTGTTGAGAACAGTTAAACTTTGCAAATCTAGAAAAACAGTGATGCTAAGAATAGTTAAATGGAAAGCGACATACTTCAGGGCTAACTTGGCCCTAGCATTCGATTTGGAACTCTCAAGTGTGGGTTTGTGAACCCTAGGAAATGAACCAAGTTAGTTCTAACAGTGTTTTATTTAACTTCATTGTTTAAATGACTAACATCTTTCTGACACAATTGTTTTTTTCCTTGATATCAATTCTTCTTTAAATGCCAAGATATTCCAACTCAATTCTTTTCTACATGTGGGAGACTTTTCTATCAGATGTAATTTACTTTTTTTTTCTAATACAAATAGACCTATTTTTTTTTAAAGTTATATTAGGCATGTAAATCACCATTGAAAGAATGGGATCTGTTGACATTCAATAAGTGTTAAATAAAAATACTTTAGTAAAAATGCTAATTAAAAATCTAACAGTGTAAACTGAGAGGAAAATAAGAGAGACATCAGCCTTAGTCTTACTCAGTGGAGATGATTATTGACAGAAACACTAGTTTACTACCAATTCAGACACAGAATGTTTTAGACCTGGGATACTTTGGTGCTTTGAAAGACCTTTGATTTTCACAGAATGGGAACTCCTTCCAACAGTGCAGATCACAATTACTTTATTCTCTGTGATTCTTGGCTATGATTTCCCACAAATCCTCCACAGCAGATCTATTAATATGCAGGAGACCTTTAGTTCTCTTCGTGTCTCTAGAGTTACCAGTGCATCTTTGACACCCTATTTTGCTCACTCTCAGTAGTCATTTAACTTTTTTTCTGATTTTATATAACCTTAGTATAAGACAGCATGGCATAGTGCATTGAGAGCTGTCCCACTGACACAGAGAAAGTCTGTGACCTTGAGGAAGACACTTAATATCTTGGTACTTCAAATCTACATCTCTCTCCATGCCTTTCTCCTATTCAACTCTAAACCATTCTTATTACTCATCTGTGAACTCAATTTCAATGGTCTGTGATTTTTCATTGTTTCCATTAATGTGAATTCCAACTCATTTCCAACTCAGCAGCTGGTCTTTGAGAGCTTTTGTGGACGAAAATATTATAAGCCTGTTGCCAACCTGGTGATAAGCCTCACCCAATTCAGTGAGGTTGGTCCTCAGTCAGCAGATATATAATCATTGAATATGCCAATGGTCTAAGTTTGTCTAGTTTGGCAAGTGCTAGAGTTTGCACTCTATTCTCATGGTCTTTGGAACCAGGGTGACTTCCATGGCACAATGAACCATTGCAATGGAGAGGAGTAGGATTTTAATGGAGGAAATAGTGTTCAGTTATTTTTTATTTGGGTCTAAAGCTTCATGTTCCCTTGGCATTTTTCTTAGCAAAGATTCTAGAGTGGTTTGCCACACCCTTCTACAGTTTATTTTACAAATGAGAAACTGGGGGGCAAAAAGGGTTAAATGACTTGCCCAGGGTCACAGAGCTAGGAAGTATCTGAGGTCAGATTTGAACTCAAGAAGATAAATCTGTCTGACTCTAGGCCAGGTACTCTGTCCATTGTGCCACCTAGCTGCTCTAGTGTAGGGAATATTTGTACTGATAAACTAATTTAAAAATTTTTCTCAATGAGTACCAAGTCATAATCTATACAATAAATATTTTCTATCCATTATATTTTCAGTATGGGTGGTTGGACTGATCTTTTACACTATGCAATTCACAGGTTATATTTCATTAAGAAGGCTTTGTACTCTTCTAGTTCACAACATAATGGTGACTTGTCATCTGCAAACATTAGCACATCTAGAAATTCATCATTAATAGAAACATTTTCTTTTGTTCATATCTTTCAAAGCTTATCCCTCAAAATGCTGGCATTGCCTTATTCAAATGCCTGTCTTCCAATGAACTCATTGTTTTATATCAACATTTAACCTCGTGTGAGAAGATGGTCTTTTTCTTCAAGCCTGACATGACATCTTGGGAAATTTTGAAATCGGTGGGAAAGATCTTGTCTGAGAACAAGCATTTTAGGCTGCATAAGCTTTCTTAAAATTCCTGAGCAATAAGACCAATGAAATCAGTGAGATATTTGATACAGATAAAAAAGGAAAACCAGATAAAAAAAGGTATGCTTAGATAATCACAAATACGGGGGCAATAGGGGCATCTAGTTGGCTCACTGGATAGAGACCCAGAGCTGAAGACAGGAGGTCCTGGATTCAAACCTGTCCTCAGACATTTCTTAGCTGAGTGACCCTGGGCAAGTTCATGTAACTCCAATTACCTAACCTGTACTGCTCTTCTGCCTTGGAATCAATACTTAGTGTTGATCTCTCTCTCTCTCTCTCTCTCTCTCTCTCTCTCTCTCTCTCTCTCTTTATCTATATCTATCTATCTATCTATCTATCTATCTATCTATCTATCTATCTATCTATCTATCTAGTGTGATTCTAAGATAGAAGGTAAGTGTTTTTTTCTCTTAAATAAGGGGCCAATATCTCTATAACCCCTTCCTGTTGCATGAATAAGGATACTTGAGAGTATATTGTTATCAGGTAGGGGTAGCCAAAGCAGAGCATTTAGGTTACTATGTTATCAATGGCCACTCCATTTTGGATGAATGGTTAAAATCAGCTTTCAATTCCTCTTAGCTACTGATGACAGAAAACTTTCTGCAATGAAATATTTCTCTGAGAGAATATTTTGACCTAAAGTAGTTTAATGTTATTCTACCTTTAAGTTACAACTGGATCCAACAAATAGTCTCTATTGGCTGTATTAGATGGTTATATGATGTTTCTGGTTTCAGCAAAGTATCACCTCCAATATAGTTGCTGAGCAATCGCCAGCCCTATCTCGCTGAAGTGAGAGTCTGGGAACTGTTTCGAAAACAGGACCACTGAGACTCATTGCTGTTAAGATGTTATTTGTGTTGTACTCAGGTCTTCCGTGGACCATCATCATATGCCACTGTCCCTTGGATGTTTGCTTTTTCACAGGCATACCAGTTGTATGTTGTGTCATCCCCTCATAGAACTCCCACAATTGAGCTGACTTCTCTCTCCTCCCCTTCAGGATTTACTAAGAACAAACTCTTCCTAAACAAAACCCCAGAACAATAATATCCAATCCAAGTTGGCTCAGGCAGTGAGCTTTCTGGCATGGAGTTTAGCTCGGCTCTAAGGTAAAGATTTCATGTTGGATTTTAGGCATCAGGCCGACAATATGGGCTGAGATGGTTTTCTCCCCGCACTCTATTAAGCTGACAGCAAGCAAACAGGGAGAACATGAGACTGGAATTCTCTAGACACTCAAATATGTTCAATAAAATGTCTTCACAAGATGCTGCAGGAGAAATAAGGGGACCGAGTTAACAATGCACACAATGTAAATACTACCAACTTTGGGCAGACAGCCTTCTCCAGACTGACAGGCTCGTATGGGTTCACCTGGTTAAGTAGAGCAGTGGCCACATTTAAAACAGTTTCCCTGTGGGCTCCCCAGGCTCCAATAACAAATAGTGAGCCAGTGATGTCAAGCTTTTGTGGGTCCAAACTGTGAATAAGAAACTCAAAATTCCTCAGTTCTCAATAGTAGGAGACAAGAATATGGTGAAAGTAATTCTGAAAACTTGACTGCTCTTGGAACAACTTCCCCTCCTAGCTCTGCCCCACTTCCCTCCTCACACCCCCAACACACACACACACACACACACACACACACACTCTTTGTGAGCTATGGACAGGCGCCTGGATTCAGGGTTAGAGTACTGAAGTTCAAATTACAGCTGTGCTGTTAGTATGTGTGTGCCTGGGAGAAAGGCATTTAATTTCTCCAGACCATGGCTTCCTCATCTGTATAATGGAGTTGGGCCAGATAATATCAAAGTGCCCCATGATCATATGACCTATAGAATACATCCATAGAGCATTGGGCAGCTAGGTGGTACTGTGAATAGAGCGATGGACCAAAAGTGAAGAAGACAGAAGTTCAAATCCATCCTCACATATTTGCTACCTGTGTGATGCTTGGGCAAGTCATTTAACTTCCATTAGCCTTAGTTTCCTCATCTGTAAAATGAGGATAATCATAGCACTTACTTACCAGGGGCAACTAAGTGGCTCGGTGGAGTGCTGGGACTGAAGTCAGGAAGATTCAAGTTCAAAATTATCCTTAGACACTTACAAACTATGTGATCTTGGGCACGTCACTTAACCCTGTTTGCCTCAGTTTCCTCATATGTAAAAATGATTTGGAGAAGGAAATGGCAAACCATTCCAATATCTCTGCTGGAAATACCCAAAATGGAGTCACAAAGAGTCAAACATGATTGAAACAACTGAACAACCTTTGAGGGTGGTGGTGAGAGTCAAATGAGATAACTATAAAATGTTTAGCACAGTGTCCAGCACATAGTAAGCACTAAATTATGTTATAGCTGTATGTCGAGCTTATATACAGGACTTACAAAACCACATACACTGTATCCTTCTCTGTCCTGACTTTTTTCATAGGAATGAAAGTCTACCTTATCAGCAGCTACTCTGGGTTGACAGCATAAAAAATATAGATGACCTCAAGCATCAGCAGAAATAACACTTTATATGGACCAGAAGACCTGGATTTAAACCAAGATTTTCTACTTGCTATCTTTTTGATGTCAGGTAAATTAACATTAATTTCTTTGAGACTCACTTTCTTCATCTCTAAGATGAATGAATTAGACTTGCTAATCTTTAAGATCCCTTTGCTATCTAAGTATTATCTATGACTCTAGCCTTGTACAGAAGACATTCAAGATTACCAATAGTTCCACAAAGAGGAAAAAAAAGGATTTCTAAGTCAATGTTCTACAATTGATATGTCCTGCTGTTTGATCCACAAATCTAAAATTCCACAATTAGAGATTAATTCCTTGGTTTTACAGCAAGTAATTCCAAAAATGATGACTCTCTTGGTTATCGGGGTTGCTGTCAGCTCACACACACACATATATGCATATATATGTGTGTATATATATATATATATGTATATATATATATATATATATATATAGTCCCCTATAGGGAGACCACATGGTTCTTTTGTTCCCCTTGGCAGGTAACAATGAAACAAAGGAAATTCTGGGATCTTCTCCTTAGAGGGGACCTGGATTTGAGAGACCCATATATACAAAGCTAAATAGTATACACTTGAAATGTGAAGGAGTTAGCAGAAAGTTTTGAGACCTGGATTTATTGGTGATAAAAAGAAAACTAAATTGGATTATGGGAATGGAGGTTGGGCAGATAGATAGTAGAATCTTATAGAACCTTGACTAATAACTAATTGGTGTCCTACAGATATTAAAANAAATCCTCTTGGAGAGGGTGTGATTTGAGATGAGTTTTGAAGGAAGTTAAAGCAAAAATGAAAGGATAGCATTCCAAGCATGAGAGATAGCCAGTGTGATGCAAGGAGATGGGTAATGGAGCATCATATTCAAGAAACACTAAGCAAGCCATTATAGTGGGGTCATAAAGCAGATAAATGGAGTAAGGTATAAGAATGCTGGAAAAGTGGGAATGGTTCAGATTGTGAACAGCTAAATGCCTAAAAACTGAATTTATATTCTAGAGGGAATAAGGAACAATTAGAGAATACTAAATAGGTGATAACATTATTGGACCTACTCTTTAAAAAATAATGTTGATAGTTTGGAGTAAGGAGAAGCTTGAAACAGGAAGACACCTTAGAAGACTATTATAGTAGTCCAGGTGAGAGGTTATATGGACGTAAATTAATATTGTGGCTTCATGAATGGAGACCAGAGGACATCAGTGAGAAAATTTCTAAAAGTAGAAATGACAACATTTGACAATGAATTAGATATACATGGTGAATGAGAGTGAAAAGTACAGGATAGAACGGAAGTTGTGGGTATAGGCAACTGGGAGGATTATGGTGGCCTCAATAATAATTGAGAAGTTGGGAAGAGGAGAAGGTTTAAGCATCATAAAGGAGGAGAACAAGGAGAGAACAGTATCAGAAAACATAGAACAGAGAGCAAATCCAGGAGAAAATGAAACTCAGTCAAATGATGCCAAAGGGTCAAGGAGGATCAGAACTAAGAAAAGGCCATAAGATATGGTAGTTAAAAAAAAATCAAAGGTAACATTGAAGAGGGCATTTTCAGATCTAAAGCCAAAGTGTAGAGGGTTTGGAATCAAATGAAAGGAACCAATTGAGATTGATTTTCTCAAGAAATTTACATGAAGGGGAGCTGGGATAAGGGATGCTAACCTGTGGAGATAGTTGGATCAATTGAGGATAATAAGGATGTGGAAGAGATGGGTATATTTGTAGGTATCATGGAAGGACCTTGTAGAGAGAGATTGGAGAGAGAATCGGGCCAATTTGCAGAAGAAAGGGAGTGGGGATGGAGTCAAAGGTGCAGGTTGAGAGGCTTGCCTTGCCAAGGAGAAGAGCTTACTCTTCATATGAAACCAAATTGAAGAAAAAGACAGTGAGGTATTCCAGATGATATGAGGTAATGAAAAGAGAAGAAGATAGAGATCTCAAAGGATGGTTTCCATTTGGGGAGTGATACATGAGATGAGGTCTTCAGTTGAGAAGGTATGGAGAGGGAATACTACAGGAGACTTTAGGAGAGATGAGAAGGTTTTGAAAAGTCCCTGTAGAGAGTAGGGTAATGAATTAATTAGGAAGAAATAAAATTGTTTTCCATTTTTTAGGGAGGACCTAGTTGAGCTTAGATAGCAAAAATTTGGAGTGGGAACATCATGGTTCCATGATTTTCTCCTGCTCCATTCAGGAACACACAAATAAAAATGACAGAAGCAGATGATGGGAGTGTTGAGGTTTGGCAAAGTATAATTGATTGTATAACAAGGATTAAGGCAACTGAAGAAGGAAGATTGTGTAAAGTTCAATTGATTCACCAAGATGCCAAAATAGGAAAAGGAAAAAAAAGTGTATCCAGTGCAAGAATAATGTCCATGGAAATAATTTAGGAGAAGAAGAAATGGGGATGAAGAATAAGATTAGAGGTTTGTATAAATCAAAGAGGAAGCCAAAAGGAAAGATATTTAGATAATCCAGGATTTATGGTGTAATGTACAGATTATGGCACCCAAAGTTCTCCAGGGGTGAGGCTGACCCTGTATTTTGCAGGGATTCCATGCTGCCATCATCTGTACATTACAATGGGTATGGAAGAGAAACACATTTGGGTGATATGAAGGTTAAGAAAATGACCATCCTGTATGTAGCTAAGATGGAGTATAGGAGTAGGTCATGGCAATTGAGTAGATCAAGAATAGGGAAGTTAAGGTATTTGAGGAGGTATTAATATGCACATAGAAATCTCCTACTATGAGGATATGAGATGAGGAATAGGGAAATACTGGAAGCCAAGAAAAACCTGTATTTGAATTCAGCCTCATGATTCCAAGTTCAAATGGAAAAGTCCATCACTCTGTCCTCTGCACTAGGCTGTATCCCTCATAGACTGTTCATACATTTATGTCATCACACACACTCTATGAACACTCTGCATGTATTTTATACAGGGTATCCTAAAAGGCTTAGTGCAAGCTGAAACCTGAAAAAGTTTTGACTGTATTAAGACTTTTGGTATATCTTAGAAGGCCAACAATGAGCTTCTCTCCATTTAGCTAGGCTGGTTCTTATGCCACAAGTACACAATCCATCACCAGACCCAGGACTAAAACCTTTTCATTCTGGTAGTTAGAACCTCTAAAAGCCTGAGCTTAGTGGGAATAATCTTCTTGAATTCAGTATTTCCTCCATTCTACAGTGAGGCACTAGAGAAAGACATTACTAGCAAACTGAATAGGAGTCTTCATGGTACAATAGAAGGAATATTGTCTGTGGAGTCAGAGAACCTTGATTCATATTCTGCTTCTGACACTGTCCAAGTGATCTTGGGAAAGTTACTTTTACATCCATAGACCTTAGGTTCCTCACCTGTAATACAAGAAAGGTTAAACAAGATGGCCTCTGACGTCCCTTCCACTGTTATATGTATGATTCTATGAATTAAAATCAAGTTAAATTAAAGGGAATTTAATTCCCACTTCTGCTCTTTATTTCAGGAGTCCAATTTGCCGAAATGCATTTTCATTGGGATTCTATTTTTTTATTATGAATTTCTGGTTTTTGTGTGGACTCAAAGGACTTCAAGTAGTCCAAGTATGGTATAGGTACCCATACCAAGTATAGGTGACATAAAGATGATGATATTAATGACAATAAGGATCGTTAAAGGGATTTTCTTAATCTCTCTTTCTTTCTCTTTAAGAAGCATGAAGAGTAGGAACTGAAAGGTGTCTGTGAGAGAGAGCTGAAGATTCCATTACCTAGGAGATGAGGAAGATATATAAGGAAGGAACATTTGACAGTTGGGCTTGAGGTCAGTCTCAGTCTCAGGCCACTACTAAGTTGTGACTACTGACTACTGACGACTGACTACTGACATTTGGAATAAAGAAAAATGGATTTAAGGAGTTCATAAGTGATGAATGCTTATTTATTAGTATAGGTAGGTAGGTAATTAGTGAATAAATTTCTAGGTAGAGTAGGTTAGATTAGGCCTGGTCTGGCCAGGCAGAAGAAACTGTCCTTGAAAACAGTTAGAGTAGGGTTTTTAGAAATTTTAGTTAAGATTAGGATTTAGGTATAGTCATAAGATATTAGAGTAATAATCTCTCTTTCCTCCTTTCTATTTTCTATCTGTACTTCTCCTCAAATTAAACTAAGTGTTTTATCAAACTGCTTTCCTCACTTTTGTAAAACTCTTACCAATCAACCCTTACAGAATACTTTACACTTGGCTAGTCTTTTTTTATTACATAAAAGCTTTAACACAAGTATTTCATTTGACTCTTATGGTAGTCCTGTGAGGTAGTTAGAAGAGGTGTAATTATTTTGACTTTATATCACAGTCTCAAGAGAGAGGAAGTGTGCAAAAGCATACAGCTAGGAAGTGGCAAAGATGGAACTAGAACCCATGTCTTTGGACTCTAAGTATAGTGCTATGTATCTAAAGCCTACATCCAATTTTCAATCCTTAAAAAAGTGAGATGTTAGGGGATTCAAACCAGCTTTTTGGGGGATAGCCATGAAGAAATTTATAGATCAAACAGGAAGTAGAAGAGCAAATGAAAATATTAGAAATATGATGAAAAAGGTAAAAGAAGGAAATATTTCTTAACCAGTATCTGTCTACTTTTTTAACTTTATTAGAACTGAAATTTAGGACTACAAGAGACCTCAGAGACAATCTAGTTCAACTCTCTGATTTTATAAGTGAGGAAACTGAGGCCTAGAGAAATTAGGGGTAAAAAAGGTAACAAATTATATCTATGAATTGAATCTGGGGCCTCTGATTTCAAATCTATTCACCTTCCAAGGTCAAGAGACATCAAATATATTTATATAATGTCAAAGCTGGAAAGAACATGAAAAAAGATTTAGTCATATTCCCCTACTCCTCAATTTACATATTAGGAAAAGGAGACACAGAAAGGGGAAGGGATTTGCCCTAGGTTTCTCCTTTTGGTTAGTACTGTAGCTCATAGCAATAAAATGGTTTTTTATTTAGTTGTTTCAGTCATGCCCAATTTTGTTGTGACTTTATTTAGGGTTTACTTGGCAAAGATGCTAGAGTGATTTTCCACTTCCTTCCCTCACTCATTTTACAGATGAGGAAACTGAGGCAAACAGGGTTGAGGGACTTGCCCGAGTTCACATAGTTAGAAGTGTCTGAAGCCAGATTTGAACTCATGAAGATGAGTCATACTAACTTCTGGCCTGGAGCTCTATCCATTGTGCAAGCTAGCTACTCCAAGCATAGTAAAAATTTTAGATGCTTACAGCCTGATTTCTTTTAGCCTGGACGCATTTTAAGTTTGGACTCAAAGCTCTTTGCTAGTTTACATGGCTGTATTTATTCTCATATGATTTTTTTTCAGGTTTGATTTTGTCTATTTTTTCATACAGCAACTGTATGAATTAACCTCATAGAGACACGTGTGAATAGAAACACAAGAATCTGTTCTCACCAGATGGTCGGGGGGTGGGGGGGAGGCAGACTGTGCTTCTGCAGGCTGCCTTCTCCCTCCTCCCCAGCCTGCTTCCAAAATTAGGGTGTCTGGAGAATGCGAAACAAAATTATACAAAGACCTGACCTCTGGCCTCGCTGCTGTCTTTCAGTCTGTGAAGTACCCAAGAGAGGGAGTGTTGAATTTGGCCTCACTTCACATGGCATTAACTGTAATCTTTGTGAATTGTGGTGACATCATGGCATACTTTGACATCACCGCTCAGGCTCCCTTCTGCTGCTGGGCATACAGTTGAGAATTCCTATTCAAACACAAGCCTCTTTTGTAAAGGAGACAGGAGAGCAGCTGGTCTTCTGTCCTAGTACAAATGTGGCTCCCCCTGGAATGTATCCATACAAGCAGAGAGCCCTCACAAAGCAGGCATTCTGTTGCTGTGGTCAGACACGCTCACGCACGCATGCACGCACATACAAGGGGGTAACCCTATAAAATCACACGAGAAAATTTGTATTTTCTAGTTCAAAACCCTAGACCGTGCCACCTTTCAGCTGAGTTCTGTGGACAATAAAGACCTCGCCGGAAAGGATGGGCATGTAATTTATGGTCTAAACACCAGAAGAATGAGTAAATGTGCTCTGGTTGCATGTGTGTATGTGTGTCAGGGGTGGGGATGAAGAAAGGGCAAGGACACAAATGGAGAGAGAAAGAGCACACAGTTCCTCCTGAAAGAACTTTTCTTCTCCTTAAAATGTTCCAATCGTGTGAAGCCTGGATTACCAGTTTGCTATGTGGGACAATC
Source organism: Gracilinanus agilis (assembly GCF_016433145.1). Taxonomy (NCBI): domain Eukaryota; kingdom Metazoa; phylum Chordata; class Mammalia; order Didelphimorphia; family Didelphidae; genus Gracilinanus; species Gracilinanus agilis. The sequence continues at coordinate 109,954,720 of NC_058130.1, forward strand.
CTGAATTTGGCTTCCAACTCTTCCCTTCCCCAACATGCTGGTCTCTAATAATTATTTAATAATACTAGTAACATATTTAAACAATACTTAAAGCAAAGATTTATATAGTGCCACAGTCTGCAAAGTTCTGTATCTGCACGTTATCTCACTTATTGATTTATATAGAAGAACACTTTAAAGTTTGCAACGTGCTTTCCAAACATATTGGCTTCTCCTAACCTTGTGAGATAGGTATTGAGATCCCTGTTCTAATAATGAGGAAGCCGATGAGGCTCCCACAAAGTCACTTGCTCATGGTCACAAAGCTGGTAAATGGCAGAGGTCACATTTGAACCTATCTCTGTTGATTTGATGTTTGGGAGCTTTAAGATATCACCTCATCCCTTATACACTGGGGAAAAAAAAGATAAAGTGGTATTGGCAAGAAAACAGTAAACTAATTAATTAATTGCTGGTGACACTATAAATTGGTTTGGCCTTTATTCAGTTTTATTGATTTCAATTAAAACATTTACTGAATATATTCAGAATCCCATGCTGGGCTCTGCATGAGATATAAAATACATGTCAGACTCTACCCTCATGGAGCTTGTAGTCTAGTAGAAAATATGTTTTAAAAAACTCACATAGCATTTTGCAGATTGCAATAAATATTTCTCATAGTAACCATGTGAGGTAGAGAGTATGACAACTACTATTATCCCCTTTTTATGGAAAAAGAAACTGAGGACTTCAGAGGTGATATGACTAGTCCCTGTTTGTACCTGTACCAAATAGAAGAACCAGGGCACCAACTCCTTTCTTCTGGCTTTGTAAAGTTCATTGTCATTCTACTATTTCACATTGACAAATTTATGGGTTCACAGACCTTAGTCAAAATTATCATAGTTATGTAGTCTTATTTCTTTGTTTTATAAGGGAAGAAACTGAGGCCCAAAGAAATCAAGAGATTTGCTTAAGTTCACAGCAGGAGTAATTAGTAGAACACAATCCTGAACTCCATTGCTGGTTTGGACTGTCCAGTTTCCAGCAGGGACTTCTGATTGTTTTGGGGTTTAGGCAGCCCATCCTCGAACAGGATGAGCAGCTTCAGCATCTGGTCCTGGCAAGGATCCACACCACCATCAAACCACTCTGGCATCTCCGTATGTGACCATGAAATAGGTTCACTTCTCTGTTGCTGCTACATCCCTGGTCACTTCCCTCTTATTCTCCATCCTCAAAGTTTTATTTGATCTGTGAAGCAGGGACTGTGGATGCGACGGGGGAGTCATAGAGGGTGGTATGGTAGAATGAGAAAAACCAAATACAGAGCAAAGACGAGCATAACTTCCAAAGTGTCTTTTAAATAAATAATTACTACTCTGAATTCTAAGAAATTGAGGTTATAGAAAGAGCAAAGAAAAGACTGCTTCTAATACATGGTTGCTATGTGAATATGGGCTAGGCATGTCATTTCTCTTGGCCTCAGTTAATCCATTTCAAAAATAAAGGTGATATGGAAACTTTCTTTTTGTCAATGACCAGGCCTCCTCCTGGGTCAATATGCCTAGCAGTAGGATTTCTCTGTTAAAGGATATAGACATTTTAGCCATTTATTTGCAAAATTTCTAATGGCTTTTTAGAAAAATTGTATTAATTTATAGTTCTACTAGTGAAACAGTGTGTCTCATTTTCTGCCCTCCCTCCGAGAGGTAAATTGAATGATTTTTATTGTTTAGTTGTTTCAGTAATGATGATTCTTTGGGACCCCATTTGAGGTTTTCTTGGCAAAGATACTGGAGTGGTTTGCCATTTCCTTCTCCAGCTCATTTTACAGATGAGGAAAATGAGGCAAATAGGTAAGTGACTTGCCCAGAATCACACAGTTAGTAAGAGTCTGAGGTAGATTTGAACTCAAGAAGACAAAGCTTCCTGACTCCTGACCTGGCACTCTATCAACTATGCCATCTTGCTGACCAAGTTAAATGATTTAAGGTCATATAAGTGGGAAATAGTAGAGTAAGGATTTTAATTATACTCCTGGTTCAGTTGTCCAGTTGTCAGAAGGGCTCTCACACTGCTTCCAGCCTCAGTTGAACCTTCACAGAAAAAGGTGAGTGACTTCAGCATCTGGTCTTGACAAGAAGCAACACCATCATCAACCATCATTTCCACGATCCCCATCTTTTCTCATCTTTGCTGATTTGTAGAATATGAAGTGAAACTTTAGGTTTGTTTTTATTTGCTTTTCTCTTGTGATGTGAAACATTCTTTCATATGGTTGTTAATAGTTTTCAATTCTTTGAGAATTGTTTCCTCACATTCCTTTGACTAGTTATCTTTTGAACAATAACTTTTGGATTGATATATATTTCTGTTAATTGTCCATATGTCCTTGATATATAAATATTTTTCCTATCAACAATTTTCGCTCCTGTGCTAGATCCATTAATTTTATTTGTGCAGATTTTTTTCTTTTTATGCAATAAAAATTTTGTATACTTGTTGGGTTAAAAACTCATGTCTTGGGGCAGCTGGGTAGCTCAGTGGATTGAGAGACAGGCCTAGAGATGAGAGGTCCTAGGTTCAAATCTAGCCTCAGACACTTCCAGCTATGTGACCCTGGGCAAGTCACTTAACCCCCATTGCCTAGTCCTTACCACTCTTCTGCCTTGGAACCAATACACAATATTGATTCCAAGATGGAAGGTAAGGTTTAAAAAAAAAAAAGAAAAAAAGTCATGTCTTAGTCTTGTATATAAAAGGTTTATGATTTACTTCCCTTTTTAATGGCATGACATTTAACATTCAAATCATAATATATTTTGAATTTGCATATATGCATATAATTTCTGTTTTTAAATGTACTGACTGGTTTTATTCATTATTTTATCCAGTTCTATAAAATATTCCTTTGGAAGTTTGGTATAACATTAAAGCTGTAAATTAACTTTGACAACACTGTCATTTTTGTTATGTTAGCATGGTCCATCCATGAACACTGAATAGTTTTCTACTATTTATTTAAAAATTAAAATAGTATTTTGTAATTTAATTTATATAAGTTTTGCTAGGTTGGCTCTAATATATTTCATGCATTTTAGTTGTTTTGAATGTTTTGTTTCTTTTTCTATTATTGCCTTTTAGATTTTTTTGTTATATTGATTTTTGTGGATTCATTCTGGAGTTTATAACTTTGCTAAAGCTAATCATTTTGTTGACAATTTCCTAGATTTTCTAGGATTTTTCAAAGTAAACTATCATGCTAAAAGAAAATAGGGATAATTTTATCTTCTCTTTGCCCATCTTTATGCACTTAATTTCCTTCTCTTGTCTCATCACTATTGCTAGCATCTCTCAAGGCATGTTATGTAATGGGCAGTAGGATGAGGGAAGAATGTTTCTTCTTGTTTTAATCCTGTATTGGGATAGCTCCTAGTGTTTTCCTGTTGCATTTGATACTTGCTTTTAGCTAAATACTTTACAATTTTATATCTATGCCTATACTATATGAGTGCTATGCTCTTCTTTCTTTCTTTCTTTCTTTCTTTCTTTCTGGTAAGGGTGGGCAATGGGGGTCAAGTGACTTGCCCAGGGTCACACAGCTAGGAAGTGGCTGAGGCCGGATTTGAACCTAGGACCTTCGATCTCTAGGCCTGGCTCTCAATTCACTCAGCTACCCAGCTGCCCCCCTCCTGTTCTCTTTCAAATGTTTTTTCTACAAATAAAATGGCTAATATGTTCATACTCTGTGACCCAGAATTTCTACTTTTGAGTATACATTCCAGGAAGATAATTGACAAAGAGAAAGACCCCATATTCTAGAAAAATATTTATAAAAGCATTTTTTGATGATAGCAAAAAACAGGAAACAAAGTAGATACCTACCAGTTGGGCAATGGGTTTTCCAAGACATGACAAATGTGATGCTTACAGAGAAGTATGGAAAGACTTTAAAAAGAAACTAAGGGAAAGTGAAATAAGCAGATCAAAGAAAACAACATAAAAATGATGGCAAAAATGTAAACTGAAAGAACAACCCTCATAAAACAAAAAATATGAATATTGAAAACAATTAAAAATAAGCTTATCTCCAAAGAAGAAAACTAGCGAGATACCTCACTCCACTCTTTGCAGAGGTTGGGCGAGGAGAAGGAGGTTCAATACCCAGGACTAGAACATTGCATATAATATCAGTTTTTAAAAGTACTGATTAGTTTTGCTGCTTTTTTCTTTTCTTTTTTTTTGTTATATAGAATGACTCCCTAGGAGAGAGGAGACAAAGCATATCAATAAAAGATAAGATTGAGAAAAGATATTAATAAAAATATTTTAAAAGAAAAATGTATTTAATAATATTTTCATGAATCACCTCAAAGTGTTATTATAATGAAAATATATTGTAAAGTGTCATATAACTTTGATTCTTAAAAATCTGTTTCTATTAGACTATAATCACCATGAGGACAGGGGTTATTTTGTTTAAACTTTGTATATTGTAAAGAGCCCAGCATAGCATACACATAGTTAATGCATAATAAGTGTTTTTGAATTGAAATGAAGTAAACTGGTTTTCTCAAAGGCCATGCCATGGTCTAACAATGTCACCAGAAATCAATTAAGTGTGTGCCTGTTTGGCTATAGTCTTACCAACACTGCCTTGTCATTTATTGTTATTTTTCCTAATGTGATGGAATAAGGTATAATAAAGTTGCTTTCATTTGCATTTTTTGCTTACTAAAGAAGATAAACATTTTTAATAATAATTTTTAAAATGCAATTTTATTTTTCCTGTTTCTTGACATACCATGGCCAAAAACAGGCCATTGCTTACTGTCCAAGTCATGAGTCATGTGCCTAGGGGCCAACTCTCTAGTGATAATCTTCATGATTAGGTAGATTGGTCCTCAAACAAAGAGACATGGACTATTGCTAGGACCATTCTCCAGCTTGGTAGAACACACAAGAGTTTTCCTGACATGTTGCCGGACAGGTAATCTATAAGTATAGACCATCTTCATATCCCTTGGCTAGGCACTACAAACAGATAATAAGTTGGATCTAGAATGGAATATGAGGTAAGAAAGTTCAGAAATTACACATTGCTTTTTGATGATCTCAAAATTGTCACTGTTGGAAAAGCATATCTGTCTAACATCAAATTCTCCTAATAATACTTACATAGGTGAAAATCGTGAAGCATTATGATTTTGGGAGAATGGGAATTAATTACAAATAAGCCTAAAGATAATAAAAAGATACATGGTAGGTGAACATGGAGCCAATCTGGTATAATGGAAAAAGCACTGGAAGAGGGGTCAGGGAATCAGGGTTTGGAATTGGTTCTGCTATTTGCTACCTGTATCACCTTGGGTAAGTCACTAAACTCGCTGGTCCTTAGTTTCCTCATTTGTAAAATGAGGAGAATTGGAATAAAGAGCATCCAAATTTCCCTCCAGCTCTAAATCAGTAATCTAAAAAATATTTAAATTAGAAGCTTTATTTCATCATTTTTCCTTTCTGCTGAACTTTAAGTGCCTTTTTAATTAGTAAAAGATGAAATTCTAAGAATTATAGTGAAAATATTTGGGAAATGTGTGTGATTTTAGTATTCACTTGTTTTCCACTTATTCACCTCATGAAATTTTATGGAACACTCCAGGACAATGGAGGAAAGCTGGCTGTTTCAACCAGAGAGTGGCTGTGTGTCACAAGTCAGAACTGAGCAAATTGGGCAAAACTTTTTGAGAAAATTTCTCAAATACCTGGGCAAATGCTTTACAGAGGTGTACAGCCAAAGCAGCGATTTGCCTGTAAGTATGGAATTGGCCAAATCCAAGGTTTGAACACTGTTGTGTGTGGAAACCAATCTCTTTAAAACATGCAGAATCCCACTGGCAGGCTGGTATTTCTAGGAGCAAGGGCCAAAAGTGGGACATGTTCAGAGCAGAAATGTGTGAGGTTAATTATGCTACCCAGGTATTTACAATGTGATTAGAGCTTCGTTTAGGTCTGATTGCCTCCCAGCAAAGTACTATCTAGATTTGTGTATGATTCAATATTTAGGTAACAGGGCCTACATTTTATAAAGATTTTTTATAGTGCTTCTAAACTACAATAGTCAGTCAGAATGCAAAGCATGACCTGGCATGTGTAAAAGAACATTTGCCTCCCCCCTCACCCCCACTGGTTACTACTCCCTATGCATTCCCTTCCTCTCCCTCATTCCCATTACCCTCAAGCCTAACTGGCATATTAGGAAGTGTTTCCTAATTTTTTCCCTTTTATCCTAAGGGTTCAATTTCCTTTGGCATTTAATAATGCAGTGGGTGGAGGTAGGGGAGAGAAGAGGAAGATAAAGAAGAAGAAATATAGAAATATTATGTAACCAACTAACATTTGTGCCTTTCAGAATCACCAAAATATTCAAAAGAAGCTTCTTTGTCAACATCTCATTTGAGTAACCATCTTAAATGCAAAATATCCAAGAGAGCTGTCTTTATCCCTGAACTCTCCTTCAAACTTGTCCCTTTTCTGTTGTCCCTAGATTCAATCTCTGGAGCTCTCTTTGACTCTTCTCTTTCCCTCAACTTCTGAATCAATTCAGAGGTTAAACCTTATCGATTGGATCTCCACAAACCTCTTATATCCATTGTAAAGTTCAAGCTTTCATCTTGGTCTATCACAAAAGTCTCCTGTTTTTTCTGACTTTGGCCTCTTCCCTCTCTTCCTCACAGAGAGACCAAATTGTTTTTCATAAAACTAAGAACTAATCTTCTCTCCATCACCTTCTCTCCCCTAACTCAAAAATCTCCAATGGCTCCCTATTGTCTTTAGAATAAAATACAAAAAATGCTCCACCTAATCTTTAAAACCCTTCATATATCTGACTCTCATCTTACTTCTAAGTCTTATTTCATATCTTTATACTTCATGTACTTGTTCCAGGCAAATTAGCTAGCTTGATGTTCCTCATATATAACATTCCATCTTTTGACTCATCGCCCTGCATAGGCAGTGCTCCAAGTCTGAAATGTACTGCTTCTTCACCTCCACCTGGTAAAATCCTTAGCTTCCTTTAAAGTTCAACTCAGGTGCCATTGACAACATTGGACTTTTCTTATTTCCTGCCAGATATTTACACCTTTTCCCTCCTGAAGTTAATTTGTATTTGTATGTATTTTATTTTTAACTACATATCAATATCATATTTCCCAACCAAATGTGAGCTTGTCAGAGGCAGGGACTGTTTCATAAGACAATAGAGTTTTGTAATTTTAATTTTAATTGAAGTTGAGTTGAATCATTGAAAGGAAGCTAATTATTGTGAAAAAGTAATAACTTCTGCTTTCAGAGGCTTTATAATCTATGAAGAGATGTTCATAGGAGGAGATAAAAAAGACAGCTATACAAATTATTTTTGTAAAGATATATAGATCCAACTGTATACATTTTAGATGCATAGATTAAGAAAAGTATATGATTATTAATACACAGAAAAACACTTGATTATTGTGTTCTGGGGTTTGTTTTTCCCATACTTTTCTTCTACTTTCCAAATTTGGATGCAATTTCAGGCATGAAATGCAACATCAGTTCAAGAGACTTGGAGGTTAGTGGCATGATGGTGATTGTTATTTCAAATTCTCTTTGATTTTATTAATGGAATACAAATCAATCTCTATTTTTAAGCAACAATATTTATTCCCTCCTCTTTCAGGGAATTTGTTTTTGCATCCTAAGAAACTCCAACCTTGCTCCTAGATAAAAGATAAAGCCCTGAAAAATGGATCATTTTGGAGGTAATCATTAATGAGTCCTTAAGAAATTATTTATCTTCTCAAACTCCCTGGCTCTTCACTGGGACTGATTTCTCCTTTTCTCCTTTTATTTATATTTGATCTGTTTATCTCTGAGATCCTTTGTTATGGGAAGTCCTACAAAAATTTATTCACAATTACAGATCATCTCCATAAATGTCTTCCTTCAGTAGAATGAGCACTCAAGGGTTAGATGAATGTTCATTTGAGCTGAGGAGTGAAAGAGTCATAATGAAGCCCATTTTTATAGAGCCAATGGGTGACTAATAAAAGAGGTTTGCTACACTTGCCATTGCCTCATGTAAAAAAATTAAGGAGTTGGACAAGATTATGTTTAAAGTCTATTCTAGCTCCAAATGTATGATCCTAAGTTTCAGAGACAAATCTTACCTAGGTCTTTTTGATCTAAGTTTGGAATTCTTTCCATGACACAATGCTGTGTCTTGAAGAAATAATTAGGAAAAATTATCCCCAAATCAGTCAAAAAAGAGAATCATGACAATAGATGAAAGGATGAAGTTAAGAAAATCAGGAGGGAGCAAGGGAAAAGATAATTCAGAAAACCAGACATTAATAAGGAATATAAGTGAATTCTTCTTTTGAGAAGTGCTACCTGAAAAGACAACTCAGGCTTAAGTTTAAGGAAAAGGAGAAGAGGGGAAATGGTATCTATAAAGTAGAACCTTGTTTTGCACAACAAGTACATTCCAAAATCTGTGTAAATTGAAAATAGTGTGTAATAGTGAATGCCATTATTTAATAAATATTTCTTATATGAACACACAGATGTACATTATTACTTTTCTTAGGTTTATTAGAGCTACCAGTAACACTACTCTTGTACTTTGGGGTCATTATTAATAATTTAATAGCATTAATCAAATAAAGAGAAGTGCTGCTCTGACATGGACACAACTTGTTACAAGTGAGAACTTCTGGAGCAGACTGATAGGAGACCTGTTGTTCGGAGTGAAATAATGTAATGACTCCCAATGCTTCTCAGAGTGAGAATGAATGCTATTGGGCAAACTGCTGTGAGACTTTATGCCACTTGGGAAAATGGCGTAGTTTTAGAGGGTAATTAAAAATATTATTTCATGTATTTTTCTTTATTCTTTTTGACTGCCATTTGTGTTGTTTGTGTAAAACAAGGTCCTACTATCCTTTCAAGGCAAAGGACTTCCAGTTTTATCTTATACAAAATATCACCATAAGCCTTTAATAATCAAGAGTGTATATTCTTGGTTCTGGGTTAAGATGGCGGCAGAGTAAGAAGCAGCTCTTAACCTCTCCTGACTGAAACACACAAGACTCCTCAAGGGGACATAAAAACAAGTCCAGACGAACGGAGGAACCCCACAACAGGGTGCAGCGTGGAAGGTACTTGGAATCGGGACATTTCCATGCTATAAAGGGGTGAAACAGCTCTCACTACATCTCGGGCTGAGCAACCACCCCACCCCCACCCCTACCACACACACCACCTATAGCGCCGAAGCCAGTTAAAAAGAAATAGAGCAAGTTTGGGGCACCCATCGAGTCACTGGCAGCTCCAGGGCCTGTTCCTGAGAGCAGCAAGATTTGAGACCCCAAAAAGCCAAAGAACAAATGCAAACTCTGAGCGCGGGAGCGGCGGAGGCTTGGGAGGAGGCAGACACAGCCACGAGCTAAAGCTCTGAAACCCTGAGTGGGAACCAGCGTAGACGGGTATACGACTATGGAAGCAGCGCCCTGAGACTTGTAAAGGAACCTCCGGTAGAGGATCAAGCAAGGGGGTCCACCAGGGGGCTTGACCTTGGAAAAAACCAGAACTCAGACCTCAGGAGCCAAAAGACCGCGGACAGACCCTGAGCGCGAGGATAAAGTTGAGAAGCTGCTGGGCTAATGATGGCTACCCAGACTCAGGAAGTTCAGAAGAGAAAGATAAACAACAAGAAAAAGAAGTCTTTAACACTTGACAACTTTTACACAGAGAAAATCCAGACAACCAAGCAAACAGAGGAGGAGAACAAACAAGCATCCGGACCCTCCTCAAATAAGGAAAACGGGTCACAAGCTATGGAAGAGTTCAAAACTGAGATTCTGAGGAAGATGGAAGAGATCTGGCAAGAAAATAACAGTTTAAAA
>NC_058130.1:109969643-109996195 GCF_016433145.1 Gracilinanus agilis
GGGCTATAAAAGAATGCCTGCCCTTTGATCCATCCATACCATTGTTGGGTCTGTACCCCAAAGAGATCATAGATAAACAGACTTGTACGAAAATATTTATAACTGCGCTTTTTGTGGTGGCAACAAACTGGAAAAGGAGGGTATGTCCTTCAATTGGGGAATGGCTGAACAAACTGTGGTATATGCGGGTGATGGAATACTATTGTGCTAAAAGGAATAATAAACTGGAGGAGTTCCAGGCGAACTGGAGAGACCTCCAGGAACTGATGCCGAGCGAAAGGAGCAGAGCCAGAAGAACATAGTACACAGAGACTGATATACTGTGGTAAAATGGAATGCAATGGACCTCTGTACCAGCAGCAATACAATGACCCAGGACACCTCTGAGGGATGTATGGTAAAGAACACTACCTACATTCAGAGGAAGAACTGCAGGAGAGGAAACATATAAGAAAAGCAACTGCTTGAATGCATGGGTCGGGGTGGACATGATTGGGGATGTGGACTCGAAACTACCACACCAATGCAACCACCAACAATTTGGAAATAGGTCTTGATCAAGAACACATGACAAAACCAGTGGAAATGTGCATCGGTCATGGGTGGGAGGAGTGCAGGGGATGAAGTGGAAAGTAGGAGCATGAATCATGTAACCATGTTAAAAATGATTATTAATAAATGTTTAAATTAAAAAAAGAGTATATATTCTTAATTGGCATATCTTAATTTAAATTCATTTTATTAGTTACCACTTTAGCCATATTTTAAAAAAAGCTTTTTTTTTTGCCTTTGAATTGGCTGCATGGAGTTCAAAGTGTGTAAGACCATTGCTTGTTGTGTGGGCTCAGGAATTAATGGCCATGGCTGTACTCCCATGTGCCTGTATAGCACCATGTGGAATTTTTTTACAGAATCCATTTAGGAGGAGGCAGAAACAGCATCAAGGGGCAGAGGCTGTTTATGTGACTATAGGTCCTTTGTTTGTAATTTCAGTCTTCCTTCTACTAGATGATAATGCCACTAGGGAAGCTCTTCCTCCTTTTGAGGAGTAGCTGATGCTATAAATCTGGCTTCTCTGCCATCAAGTTATGACCAAAGGTAGATAGACATGTTTGAAAGAAGGAGGTTAGAAGACATAGATTAAGAGGCAATGGGAAAAAAAAGATATCCAGATAATGTTCTTCAGGGGAAAAAATTGAAGAAGAAGGATGCAGAAATATTAAACAAGTGAGGCCCACACACTTCTGTCTGTGGCCTGAACCAGATTAAAATATAACTGGGCAATATTTAACAAAATAAATTTAGAAATACAGCACAATTTAGATAATTCAATTATGTTGTGTTATAAGTCAATATGCAACCTGCAGGGATTTTAAGTACATTTTAGTGACTCCATTTCTATTTAAGTTTGAACCATTGGGATAAAATATCTTATAATTCTTCTCTGCCATTGAGAAAAAGTCATATGTCCCCCTGAGAATGGACAACTCTTCCTGAACATATGAGGGATTCTTCAAGATGAGACGATTGATATCTATGCAGAATATAATAATGGACAATACTAAAAGGGAATAGGATGGAATGGAGGTCAGTGGAATGAAATTAAAAAGAAAACCTTACTGTCTGTCTTGGAAGGTTCCAAGGCAGAAAAGTGCAATGAGGGTTAAGTGACTTGCTCAGGGTCACACAGTTAGGAAGTGTCCGAGGTCTCATTTGAACCCAAGACCTCCCATCTCCAGTTCTCTTTTCAATTTACTAAGCCATCTAGCTGCCTCCTGAATGGAACTCTTAGGGCTATCTCATATCCTTGAAGTCCTAATTTAGCTTTTCTCCTTTAATTATAGATTCTGTGGTTGGGAGGGCTTTATAAGAAACAAAGAGAGGAAAGGTCTGTAAAGGACTTTAAAGGGGTACAGCTGCTGTATTTTCTGTTTTTAGGGGGCAATAGAGAGCCCCCATAGTTATACTGTTCTATGGCTGGAATAGATAATGAGGCATATATAGAGATAGCTGATATCTTCTCTCCTGAGTACTTCTCTTAACAAAAAGAAGGATATTGCTACCTAAAGAAGATTGCACCAAGTTAGAGATAAGATTTACTGACTTTAATATAGTTCAGGTTAGAAAAACAAGACTCTCCAGCTTGAGCTGTACCAACAAAATTCATTTAATAACTATTATGTGCTGGGGAGACAAAAATGAAGAAACACATACTCTCACCCTAAAGTTGATTATAGTTCACTAGGAGAATAGATAAATCTAATAGAAAAGAGAGCAATAGGAGTAAAGGAAAGAACCAGACAAATATTGTCAGAAAGTTTTAGGAAATAGAAGAATGCTTTAGGCTGGATGTGAGTGAGTGGAATTCAGGAAAGCTTCATGGGACTGGTGTCACCTAAGCTGAATTTTGATTGAAGAAAAGGATTTTAATAAATAAAGGAGAAGGACATTCCAGGCACAGAGGATAGACCGTGTGACACAAAGTTATAGGGGTTGGTAGGAAAATGAAGACTAGCCAGTGGTCCATCCACTTTGAATGGAATGTAAAGAATATGATGAGAGAGGAACCATGTTGTGGTAGAAGAATGATGAATTTGGAGTCAGAAGGTCTATAGTAGTCCTGCCTCTCCTGTTGTTCAGTCATTCAGTCATGTCCAACTCTGGACCTTACTGTTCATGGGGTACTTTTCTTATTTTTCTTGACAAAGATACTAGAGTATTTGCTATTTCTTCTTCAGTGTATTAAGTTAAACAGAGGTTTAAAAACTTGCCCAACATCACACAGCTAGTAAATGTCTGAGTCTAAATCTAAATTCAGGTCTTCCTGACTCCAGTCCCAGAAAACTATCCACTGAGCCATTTGGTTGCCCTCCTGCCTCTCTTACTACCCTTTTCTAGCAAATTATATCCTCATCATCATTATCAAAACTCATAATACAATGCACTTTGAAAAGTATTATTCATCATTTCATTTGAAATAACCTCTCTGGGCCTCAGTTTTGTCTTCTAATTGGAGAGTCTGAAAGTGATTTTTTCAAAGTTTATTCTAGCTTAAATTCTTCCCCCTCTCCCAAAAGAAAGTGCTATATACTGTCTGCGTGTTCTTGGGTAAGTCAAAATCTCTCTGAACCTCAGTTTCTTTATTTTTCCCTCCTCCTCCATCTATCTCTGACTAAAAAATTTTGCTATGTTTAGACTATGGAAGGACTTATTTGCTAAGTTATTTGCATTTTATCTTATAGGCAATGGGGAACCACTGAAGCAGTGGAGTGACATGGTAATCTTTTTCATTAGAAATTACTTTTGGCAAGTAGGCAAGGGTTGAAAAGGAAACAAGAAGAGAGGAAACAATGGAGTTAAGGAGACCATTTAGAAGGACTAGGCAAGAAGTGATGAAAGCCTAATTCAAGATTGAGGCTCCTTAGAGGTATATATTAGAGGCTTCTGACTCCCTAGAAGCTCCTTTTATGAATGGTAATATTGAATGGAGGTAACTGTGCCCCAAAGGAAAAACTGATGATTGAGATCTCTACTGAAAAATAGTTGGCTTTATGATGTTTCTGCTGAAGTGTCACCAAATTTGGTCTATATATGCTTTCTAGGGATATCAAAATGTATGTACCCAACTTGTATCAGTATGGAAACCAAGAAAATGAGATGAAGCCAGAGCCAAGAGCTTTACCCCAAGAAGCCATGGAGGTGTATAATAGACTGAATTCATCTCCTACTGGGGAGAAGTGCCTGAGGGCAACATAACAAAAATAGACCTAGTTAGTTGAGTCACCGGGAAAGTATAGAGTAAATATCTTCCTTAATTGCAATATTACTTTGACCACTTTCCTCTCAACCCCAACCCCACCTCAACTCCCATCATCCTTCAGCTTTCCCCAGGCTCTATTAGGGCTGTTACTACCTCTCCCCCCCCCCGCTCCCACCTTTTAAACTACCTATAGTTTTGTGCTACCAAAAAAAATGAGGGTTCAACTAGAACTCAAGCACAAGTGTAAACCTGTGTACCTGGGGGACCACCTGGAGAGCAATTCCTGGCAGCTGATTGTCAGGACTTGCAGATGTAATAGATTTGTGCTGGCATTTCTGTCGGCACAGACAAGGAGGGCAAAACTTTCTGAAAGCTGTATTGTTGGCATTCACATGGTTTTTTTTTTTATGATGTAACTATTTTAAATGCATGGGATGTTCGTTTGTCCACTTATGGCCATATTTGGAGGAAAAGTTAGTGCAAGAGCTGAAATATATAGATGGCAATTGGAGAGATAATGGTTTACCAGAAACTAAGAATGCTATTTTAAGTCAAAAGATGAGCCTTGACTTTTTTATGTGAAGACTCACATTACAAAGTTTTTTTTCCTATACAATATAAATCAGGCTTGAGGAGAGATTTAAAATTCTTTGAGATATAGTGTTGTTCTCCACTTGGTGGTGACTAATCAGTCTTGCCTACATGACCAGGCAATGCTTCTTCCCACAAGTCAGAAAGATCCTCTTAGTTCTTTACACAATTCATTCAGCTCCCTCAGGACCAGCCTACAGGAAAACCACTTTGTTCTTCTTTAAAAATACAGATGCTCCAGAAAGTTTAACCAAAGAGGTGACAAAAAGGGCAGGCGGCCTTTGTTCACCACTTTTAGGCACTTTGCCTGATACTGTTTAGCCCAGCAGTTTTTTGCTTGTATAGTCTTTGGACAGTAAGTATGTGCTAATTTACAACCCTGGGCAAAATTAAGTTCATTGCTCCAAAGAAAGAAGGGTCTTGATGCCTTAAAAAAAGGCAAAGAGAGTTTTAACAATTAAAGTAGCTTTAAGATTAGTTTTCTTTAATTACCTTTTTTACTTAGTTCAATATTTCTATGGAAATATTCCGAGTAGTCTTTGTACGTTGCTGACTAATTACCTGTAATACTTTGGTTTTCTTTTTAAACTACTTGTAATCACACACTGTCTCCAAAAAAGACTACATATTTCAAAAGGTTTTACCCAATTTCTAATATGCCTATTTCAAAATGAACATGACTATTTTCTTCTTTAGTAGCAAAATTTCAAGCTTTTGAAGTTGCTGATGTCCTGAAATCTTGCATAAAACATTTCTTGAAAGTTTTTACATTTTAAGCCTAAAAATGCCAACTCCTGATATCACAATAATTGTGGATAGTGTTGAATCCCTGCAACTTCACTTAAGTGCAAAGACAACACCAAATCCTAATTTTATTTGATGGTTCTAATGGAATCATCTTTATAAATAACAGATTTCATAGTTGTTTTCAAGCATGTAAAAGTCTTTCACATGGAAGAGGGTTTTAAATATGTTCTTCTTGGTCCAAGAACATAGAGAGACACAGGAGAAATGAGTAAAAGTTGCAGAGGGTAGGTATTTGTTCAAAATAAGTAATAGTTTCTTAATTATTGCAGGCATCCAGAAATGGAGTGGGATGTCACAAGGGATAGTGAGTTTTCCCTTATTGGTAGATTGTTAAATGGAGAGGGGGTGGCCTCTTTGTGAGGATGCTTCTTTATGGGGTATGAGTTAGCCTAGGTGCCTTGAGAGGTTCCTCCCAGGACTTACTGCTGGTACAGATGTGGAGGGACTGCGTAAGGTGCTGGCCAGATGAAGCTTAGAGACTAAATGCTAGGTCTCAAAACTGGGCAATTGGAAGTACTAAAAATCCTATATAGGATTTTTACTTAATTCAATTCAATTTAACAAAAACTTATTAATCTTCTGTCATATGTCAAGCACAATATTAGGTACTGGTGCTCTAAAGACAAAAACAATAAAGATCCAGTCCCTTGATCTCAAGGAGCTTACCTTCTACAATGCAAATACAACACATACCCACACAATTGGATAAGCAAAGACAAAGTACATACAAAGCATTTGCATATTTGCTACTAAGTGGACCTATGGCAGAGAAAAGTTACTTGACTTGTCTAGCTGTCAGATTTTTCATCCACAAAATGAGAATAATGGACTAGATTGTCATTAGTTTCCCTTTTAACTTTAGCATTCTTTTCTGCAAAGTCAGAGATTCATCTAAAACTTATTGGCAGTGGCTCAGCTGAAAATGGTTGGGAATTGCCAGCATTGGGGGGAAATGTCAAATTAAATTAATTAAAGTCATTTTAAGAAAGAGAGATCTCTTACCTATCAAGGGATAAAGAAAGGTTTCTCTTTTCACACACTGCCAGAATATCCTAATTCTTACTGCTGTTGCCTTTGTGTTTTAATTTCTTTGACCATATTTTCTGGATTTCTTTTTATTGATTCTGACTCTTTGTGAAATAGTTCTAGGTACATCTCAGGCTCCTTAAAGGCCTTCCACTTCGAAGTACTCTTGGTGGGACCCCAAGGTAGAGCAGCCACAGCTACACTCCCTCAGATCTGAAAGAATGGGTATAAGGAGGAGAAAAGAAATAGGAAAGGAAGTTTCAAACTCTCCTCATCCCCTCCCAGTCATATAGCAATCCTGCTGTTCTGATTGCCAGAGAATGAAAGTTCTCTAAGTCGCATCACTCCTCTCCTATTTCATTGCCTAGAGGGCATAAGGACAAAAGTGAGTGGAGAGCAAAAGACTAATTTTAGGATGATGGGTTTATGTGACTAAAATCAGTGGGAAGCAAGGGCTCATTTTTCAAGCAGTGTGTAGAGGGGAACACTTGGTAGCAATTGTAAGCCATCATACACCACATACCAAAGATATGTTTCCTCAAATTCTTGCTCCCCTTCAAAAGAGTAAGTAGAGCTGGTTCATTGATTTAGTGTTGGACAGGACCTTAGAGTCCACCTCTTCATTTTACAGGGGAGGAAACTGGAGCCCAGATGCACGTGAAGGGGCTTACCCAAGGTCATATCAATTATGAACAGCAGAGCTAGGATTCCATGTTTTTTGACTCCCCATGAAATGTTCTTTCTTCTATAGCACATGGTACAATTCATAGCATTTTTTTCAGCACTGCCGGGGTTCCGAATATTTGAGTTAAGTACAGTCTTTACCCTAAAGGAACTATGATTGTAGGCACTCAACACGAGATAATATATATACACACAAAATTAAAAGGGAAAAATAATGAAGACCCATGCCAATGAGGGCAAAACAACAACTCCAATTTCTGCAGTGTTTTAAGGTGCACAAAGTTATTTCTTTATTACCGACCTGTAAGGTAGGTAGTGTATTACTATTTTTCCATTTTATAGATGAGAAGCCTCCAGCGAGGTTGAAGTGGTCAGGATTATATAGCTAGTAAGAGTTGGAAACTAGGGAATATGTATCTTTTGTGTTCTTTCAACTACAAAATATAACATTAAAAGGCAAAATAATGACTAGAGGACCTACCATATTAGCTCAAAAGATACACTTTTTTTTTCTCTCATCACTGACTTATTGAAAACCTAAGTGTGGTCTGCAATTAGTGTGTGTGCGTCTGTGTGTGTGTGTGTGTGTGTGTGTGTGTGTGTTTTCATATTTTTTTTTCTTTCAAAGAAATGTCCTTTTAGGGGAAGAGACTATATTTGGAGGTGGCTTATATTTGATTACCATGATACAAGTAACAAAATTATTTGTTTTTATGGCAGTAGAGCATTGCTCTATTCATCAATTTTTAAAATTAATTTGGATTAAGCAAAGAAGGGGAAGAAAAGACACCCATGACTTTCATAGAGCATGGTAGTAAACTATGACACTTCCATTTCTTTAGCATGAATTAAGAATCCTGTTACTCTCATTATTAAGAAAACTGGCATATTTTCAGTTCACACCAACACTTCTCCAGACAAAGTTCTAACTCAAGTTCAGTTACAGAACACTCTCAAGGGAAAGTGTGCATAAGGTAAGCCCAAATTGGAATACATCCCAGAAGTTCTAGTTACCAAAGCACTAAAAAGATCTTATTAAAAGATGGCTTCTTCTATGGGGTGACCCTATGGCCTAGGCCTTAAAGACAGTATAATAATTATGTTATAATATACTGAAGTGAAATTTATACAGACTCTGGGAAGGGATCTAGTGTCTTCAAAATCAAATTAAGTCATCTCAAATATCCATGCAAATGAAAAGAAGCAAGAATGAGATTATGTTTTATCTATATTCAAAAGATAGTAAAAACAATCAATATGATTGATACCTGAGGTAGACTAGGTGGAAGTGACTATACATGGGTAGATTCTATTTTTGATTCTGCTAAGACCTTGTTATGTGGTCTTGAGTAAGTCACTTGATCTCTATGGGCCTCAGTTTTTCATCAGTAAAATGAAGATACTGGACTAGATCAATGTTTCTTGATCTTTTCCACATAGGTAGAACCCTTCAGTTTAAACAAAACTTTATCAGGAACCTTGTAGCAAAATCCTCCAAAATGATAATTTTTAATACCTACTTAACAAACAACCTAAATTCCATTTAACAACAACAACAGCAATAACCACCACAACAACAAAACTTGGGGTATGTCAGACTTCTATGTGGCAGTTTGAGAAATATTGGATTAGTTAAGCTAACAAACTCACAAAAAGAAAGCTCTTGCCACCAAAGTCCTTTGGAATGACCACATCAGAAGTGAAGATGGTTTTATCAAGTAGAAATGACATGTCAATTAAAGATGACACATAACCATTTTCTTTGCTTCACTCTAAGTATCAGAGTGCCTTTCCATCTGACTTGAAGCCAAAAGCTCTAATTTGTTTCATCTTCCCTATTAGAATGTGAGCTCCTTGGGAGCAGGGCTTTTTGCTCCTTGGGCTCAGGTATAGGATGAAACCAAAAAGGAATTCAAAAATCAAATAAGAGAGGTGGAAAAAAAGCTGAAGAAAAATGGGAAAAAGAAATGAAAGCAAAGCAAAAAAGAAAACAGCAAATTAAAAAGCAAAATTTGTCAAGTAGAAAAAGAGGCACAGAAATCCAATGAAGATAAGAATTCCATGAAAAGTAGAATTAACCATCTGGAAAAAGAGAATAAAAAATTCAATGAAGAAAAAAGTTCCATGAAAAGCAGAGTGGATGAAATGGAAAAGGAGAATCAAAAGGTCATGGAAGAAAATCATTCTTTAAAAATTATAATTGAACAAATAGAAGCTAATGACTTCATGAGACATCAAGAAACAATAAAACAAAATCAAAAGAATGATAAAATAGAAGAAAATATGAAATATCTCTTTGAAAAAACTGATCTCAAAAATAGATCCAGGAGAGAGAATGTAAGAATTATTAGACTACTTTTAAGTCATGATAAAAATATAATATCATATTAACAAGAAATTATCAAAGAAAACTGTCTTGATATTCTTGAACAAAAGGGTACAATAGAAATGGAATGAATTAACAGATCACTTCCTCTAATAAATCACCAAATAACAACTTCCAGGAATATTATAGCCAAGTTCAAGAGCTCCCAGGCTAAGGAGAAAATACTGCAAGGAGTCAGAAAGAAACAATTGAAATATCATGAAGTCCTAATTTATATAGGATCTGGCAGCTTCTACATTGAAGGCTAGAAAGGCTAGGAACATAATATTCTAGAGGGCAATGGAACTAGGTTTACAACCAAGAATCATGTACTTATCAAAACTAACTATATTTTTTCCAGAGGAAATATGGTCATTTAATAAGATTTCCAAGTATTCCTGAAGAAAAGATGAAACCTAAAAAGAAAATTTGATTCCCAAATACAAAATTCAAGAGAAATATAAAAAGGTAAATAAAAAAGAGGAAGAGAAAAAATTTAAGGGACTGAATAAGGTCAAATCATTTATATTCCTACATGAAAAGATATCACTAGCATAGTAGTTAGAAGAAGACATAGACAAAGGGTGTGGTAATATGCTGTTTAGGATGATACATCAAAAAAATCAAGGGGTGAAAAAGATGAGAAAAATGAGGAGAGGTAAAATGCGATAAATTATATAACACCATGAGGCATTGAGGGGGAACCTATTACAATGGAGGGGAGGGGAAGGTAGAGATGGATAATACTTAAACTTTACTTTCATTGTAATTGGCTCAGAGGTTCTTTGGGGGTACAGAATCTTATATTACCCTCTAGAGAAGTAGAAGAGGAATAAGAGGGTGGTGGGGAGGGGAGTAATATAAAGGAAGAGGAAGTTGGAGGGGTGATTAAAAGACTCCATAGAGAAATAGGAGGGGAATAAGAAGGGTGGTTGTGGGAAGGAGAGTAACATAAGGGACAGGGAATAGGGGAAGTGATTAAAAGAAAGACACTTGTGTGGAGGGATAGAATAAAAGGAGAAAGCAAAGGATTAAAAGAGGAAAATAAGATAGGGGAGAATACCCAAATGGTAATCATAACTGAGAATATAAATGGGATGAACTCATCCATAAAACAGAAGCAAATAGCAGAGTGGATTAAAAATTAGAATCCCATGTTATGTTGTTTACAAGAAACATGTCTGGGTCAGGTAGACACAGACAGAATAAAGATAAGAGGATGGAGCAACATCTATTGGACTGTAAATGAGATAAAATAAATGCTTCTTTCCTTTCTTTTCCCCAATGCATTCAGGTCAAACACAAACACCTCACTCTGAGAATTCTTAAGAATAAAAGTACTTCTGCTTCTACAATCTATTTTATTGTTCTTAGAATACAGAACTGACAAAACAAATCTATGATCAATTTCCAACCAAGGAATTTATGACATATATTTTTTAAACCTAAGATTAAAAAAAAAGTAACTCCCCCCCCCCAAAAGTAACATTGTAATCCATGCAAATGAGGTGCTAGGCAGTTATGTGGTATAGTATATACAGTACTGGATTTAAAATAGGAAGATCTGAGTTTGCATGTTATAGCAACCCTGGAAGGTAGGTGCTATTATTATTTCCATTTTAGATATAAGAAAACTGAAGCAAACAGAGGTTGTAACTTGCTCAGGAACACATAGCTAAATAATGTTAAATATTTGATACTAGAAAGTTTCTCCAGATAGAGATAACTACTTAGAAAAAGAAATAAAAGATATGAACAAGCAATTTTCAGACGAAGAAATTAAAACTATCTATAATCATATTAAAAAAACTCGAATCACTATTAATAAGAGAAATGCAAATTAAAACAACTCTGAGATACCACCTCAGGCTTATCATATTGGCCAATATGACCAAAAAAGAAAATGATAATTTGTTGGAGAGGATTTGGGAAAATTAGAACAAAATATAACTATAACCAAAGGGTCATAAAACTGTGCATACCCTTTAACCTAGAAATATCATTACTGGGTCTGCATCCCAAAGAAATTAGAGATAGATGAAAGGACCTATTTGTACAAAAATATTTTTAACAGCTCTTTTTGTATAGTTAAAGAATTGGAAACTGAGGGAATGTCTATCAACTGGGGAATGGCTGAACAAGTGATGATATATGATTGTAATGGAATACTATTGCCCCATAAGAAATAATGTTCTAGTGTACTAATGTTCTAGTGTAGGATGAGTAAAAAAATCTGAAAAGGCTTATGGACTGATGCAAAGTAAAATGAACAGAAGTAGGAGAATAGTATATACAGTAATGGAAATATTGTATAATGATCAATTGTGAAGTATAAAACTATTAGAAGCAAAACAAGGTTCTAAGACAACCCTTTCTAAGAAAAAAATGCTATCTAGAATAGCCAAAGAAGGAACTGTTGGAATCTGATTACAGATCAAAGCATGATATCTTTTCCTTTATTTCCTTCATGAGTTTTTATCGTATGTGTGATATGTGTCATAATTCATGGCATGAAAAATATGAAAATATATATTTCATGAAAGCACTAATATAACCTATATCATACTATTTACTTTCTGAGAAGAGAGAGAACTGGAATTATAAAATATCAGAAAATAACTGTCAAAAATTATGTCTACATGTAATTAATTGAAAAGAGGAAAATATTAAAGAAAAATAAATAAATTTTAGCCTTGAGAAGTATCAACTCTCTATAACATATTTTGTTCAAATTTTTAAAAGAGCACATTTTCAGAAAACAGTTCTTTAAAAGTTTTTCTCTATCAAGTCAAAACCATCTCTGTGTCTTACAACAGTAATGTCTCATCCTCGGTTTAATAGTTATTGTTTTTAATTTAAAATGTACAGTTATCTTGTGGTCAATAATCATATGTCCCAGGCAAGGGCCACATTAATATGTCTGATGCTGCTTGAAAGAAGAGAATAAAATGCTTACTTTATGAAGGCTCATTAAATCATCCCTCTAGGATATAATTTAGTTAATGATGGAACAAAATTAATTGGTCAAAGAAAGTTATGATAATGAAGATAGAGAGAATGGGAGCATGATGTTTAGAGATGTACCTTTTAACCCACTAACTTGGGATTAGAGAATTTAGAGTTGGAATCTTCAAAAAAATCACCTAATACTATTCTATTCCTTATTTTACTTAAAGAAACCAAGATCAGATAAAGCAAAATTGGTTTGGAAGAAATGGCTCTAAGTTAGAATTAAATATCAAACATAAAGAAATGGATATCTTTACAAAGCAAATAATAAATGAGAGAACTGGGTATGAATTATAGGGGTTGGGCAGGATACTCCCGGGTAACTACTGAGGGAGACCAGAGACTAGAGAGCAGGTCAGTGCTTGGGCTCAGGACCTGCCTACACCTTTTTTGTAAGGGAACCAAAGATTCTACCTGGGCTCCATGCTGGTCCTTTGGAACTCTGACCTGGGTTGTTGTAGGGAACCTAATTCTTCCTCTTCTTCCTGCTTCCAGCCCCTAGTGTGATTCTAGGCATCAGAAAGGACAAGCCCAGAAACTTGGAGTAGGGGATGGGGGACTTATATTCTACTTTGGCTCATCTGCCTCAGAGGGTTAAGAGGAAGGCCAGAAGCCTGGCTCCTGGCCCCCTTCTGGGCTCTTGGGCTCTTTCCTCACTGTTTGGCTTTGCTGCCTCTCCTTCTCTCCTGTTTATGCCTTGGCTCTCTGCCTTCCACAGGGTCCTTCTAAATCTAAGATTCAATGATTTCAAATTTTCTTTGTTATTCTGCCCACTTAAGTCTCTGTGAAGTTGGTTGGGTAACTGTGGGCAAATCATTTAATCTCTCTGAAATTGTTATCTCATCTGTAAAGTGAGGGGATTGGATCCAGTGATCTCTCTCAGTTCTAAATGTATGACCCTTTGATCCTATGATTTTTTTTCTAAACCCTTACCTTTCATCTCAGAATCAATACTAAGTATTGGTTCCAAGGCAGAAATGTGGTAATTTTAGTGCACTGTCACAAACAATTAAGACTAACACATTTCCCAATATATAAATGATCAAAATTTAGGAGTAGTTTTTAAAAGAAATTCAAGAAACAATCATACAAAATAAACATTCCAAATTACTAAAAAGAAATACAAATTAAAACAACTTAGCATTACCTTTAACTCATCAAATTGGAAAAGAAGAAAAAAGAAATAGTAATATTAGAGGGCCTGTGAGAAGGCAGATATAATACACTGTGAGGGAGGAGGGATATGGATTACTCTAACCATTTTAAAAAATATTTTAGAACTGAATGAGAAAAGCAATAAATTGATTACATCCTTTAACTCATTACTGGCTATACGTACCCCATTGTCATTGGAGGCAGAGTGAAAGATGCCAAGTACGTGAAAATATTCATAGGTACAACTTTTGGGGTAGCAAAGAATTATAAACAAAATGGATGCCAATGGAATGGGGACTGTCTGAACAAATCAAATATACTCTTTGAATAAAATATTATGCTGTAATAGAAAAACAAATTAAAGGAATTCAGAGAAATGGGGAAAAATATGAATTGTTGGAGAATGAAAATAATATCATTTGAAGATTATCAGGCATTGTGGTACCACGGAAAGAGCATTCATTTTGGAGTCAGGAAACTAGGATCCATATCTTATATGTGCTACTCATTACCTCTATAATTTTGGGCAAGCCACTTAATCTCCTTCAGTATTAGTTTCTTCACCTATAAATTAAAGAGGTTAGGATAGATGACCTTTCAGATTACTTCTAGTTCAAAAATATATGTTTTTGTGATCCAAATGTAAAGGAATATGATACCAAAACAAAAGTGAAGTCAGATTCAATTCAATGTTTGACTTTAGTTTTAGAAAAGAGATAAAGAAATGAATTTTTCTTCTTTTGTTAGAGAAGAGGATGACTGAGAATGGGACAGACTTCATATATGCTGTCAGATCATTTTAATTAGCTCTTTTTCTTTGTTTCAAAAGGGTGGATTCAATGTTAGGGATAATGACTGAATAAAGAACCAAAAGGCAACAGTAAAACAAACAAACAAGAACCTAAGAACTAAAAGGAATACTTACATAAAATATTCAATATTTTATTTTCTGATTCTCATGTGAAAATTGAAGAAAGAAATCATATGGAGTAAAAAAAGTCCTTCCTCTTACTATAACACCTTATCTTTTAATCCTTCAGCCTAAACATAATTTATTGGTCAAAATGAGAAACACTGGATAAAGAAACACTAGGTGAATTGGAGAGAAATACATGGGGAGTTTCTATAAACCCATGGGATAGGGGAAGTGTTTTAATATGATGAACTAAAGACTCAGTACTTACTTGACACAAACCACTAATACACATGTCCAGTGATTCTGTGTAGCATCTTGTACCATCTAAAACTTTAGGGGCTAATTCAACAACAAGAGTAGTCCCTTTAGCCTGGCACTTCAAAGAACACGGGTTGTCGGGGTCATTCGACACAGGTAGCCATTCATACAATTGGCCATGATACTTGACATCATTGTGAGCAGAACACTGCTGGGCTCGAAAATCTCCTGCTTCTGGAGGGCAGTCCTGGAGAGGCAAGGAGAAGAAAAGCAGAGGGTTAGGAGCACATTCCAAACTAGTAAATTTGGGGTCATCCCTGTCCTTATAAAAATGTTGCAGCTGTTTGGCCTTTATAAAGTACAAACAGAACAAAACAAGGTCACTGGTCAATACAGAGTGCACTTTTCCATTCTCATGAGAGAGATGATATGATTATTTAGTTCTTGGAAAGGAGCAGTAGGGATTCCAGAGACTAGTGTGTGTGTGTGTGTGTGTGTGTGTGTGTGTGTGTGTGTGTGTGTGTGTACATTCTCTTAAGGAAAGTATTATGCTATTAAAAAAAATCTTTGTAGCACTAGAAATGCTACATAGCAGATACTCAATAAATGTTTGCTGAATTAACTCCATAACTATTTCAATTTTCCTTTGTTGTTTGGTTGTTTTCAGTCATGTCTGACTCTTCCCATTTAGGGGTTTCTTGGCAAAGATCCTGGAGTGGTTTGCCATTTTCTTCTCCAGCTCGTTTTATGAATGAAGAAACTGAGGCAAACAGAGTTAAGTGACTTGCCCAGGGTCACACAGCTGGTAATGGGTTATGGCCAGATTTGAACTCACAGAGATGAGTTTTTCTGGCTGTCCCATTTGTTTTTCTAGGGACTGAAAAAAAATAACACAAATATAAGAAGACTGAATAAAATGGGCTTTAAGATTCTTTCCAACTTGAAAACTTTTCTGAAATATGGTAGTTGTTTATTTTAGTGACACATCAAAAACTACCTTATTCACAGATTTGTTTGTAATTTTTTAAACCACTTTTCCCAGAAAGAAGAAAAAAATTCAAAAGACAGTAGAGGAAAAGAAGGCTTGTTTATATTTGAGTTGCTTCAACTCAAAGAAGAGGAAAAAAAAGTTTGAAAAGACAACAATCATACTTTTTTCTGACTGATAGATCACATTTGCAGGAATACATTTGGTAAAAAAAAACAAATTTTACATAATTTTAAACTATGTTTCTATGATTCTGCCTTGGAACAATGGAAAGGTCATCAGTTCTGGAGTCAGAGGCACTGTATTCAAGATGTGCTTTCAATGTTCATTTCCTTTGTGACCTTTGGCAGATTATCTAAACCTCCTGGGCTTTAGTTTACTTATCAGTAAATTACAGAGGCTGGGACTGCCAGATAAAGAGCTGCCTGAATAGGAGGAAGACTGTCTAATTCCCACATATCTAATCTAGCCAAATAATGAAGTTGAGACCCAACCAAATAATGACAGAGAAGTCCAATGAGACTATGGAGACTTTTTTTCTACCCCAGAATTGCATAGTCTATTAGAAGTCCAAGGGCAACAAGAAAGGATATCTATTAGCAAAGCCACTGATGGTTCAATGTAGGCTCCAATTAGACCAGGGATAGGCCAGGGATATCTGTAGCTTTTAAGGCTCTGTGCCCAAAGGCAGAAAGAATAAAGTTTCTACTCTTTCCTTTCTCCCCTAAGCCCAGAAAGCACCAGGAAGCAGATCTTGGAAGTCATAAAGAATGGACAATGACTTTGAAATTCAGACTAGGATAGTCTAGGGTCAGGGACTCTGAAGTACTGAACACTCTGCTCAAAGATGCTGGATGGGACCCTGATGATCCATCTAGAGGCCTGAAGCACAAGAATCCAGGAAACCTAACCCTGGGCTGCAAAAATAAACCCACAAACTCAGGGGGCTCAAGGAGAGATCAAACAGGGATTATAGCCTCATCCAAAGCCCAGCAGAGGCTAATCCTGGCATAAAACCCCAATTTAGGAATTAAATTTGTAGAAATGAGTAAATCAAGGAAAGCCATGAACAATATCAAAAGTTATTTCAAATCATGAGATTCCTCCCTTCATCTAACAAATACTTCTCCAATAACTACAAGTAGAGACTCAAGGGGGGAAAAAGAATCTTCTATTAGAACTACATGAATACCTAGAAGAAATGAAGCAACATACAAAATAAAATAAAAATGCTAGAAGAACTCAGGAGAACAAGTTGCTTGGAAAAGAAAATAGTAAACCTAACCCAAGAAATAGAATCTCTGAAAACCCTAATAGGCCAAACAAAAACCAATGAATCCATGAGATAGAAAGAAATTTTAGATTCTAAGTGGGTGCTTTAGATTGTCTCTAAGATAACTGAGAAGGGCTGAATACATTCTTATATATGTATATGAAGGAAATTATTCCACCATGAGAAATGAATCCTGGGTAATATGAACTGATAGAAAAGTAAGCAGACTCAGAACAATTTAGATATGAACAGAAACAGTGTATTGAAAAACGTTAAAAGGCTTATGAACTCTAAATAATGAAATAACCAAACATAATTCCAAAAGATGTATGATGAAGCACATTACCAACTTCCTGCCAAAGGAGGGATTATTAAGTGTCGTACCAATCAAAATGACAAAGAATTATTACAAAAATAATAACAAAATTCAACTACAGTAGTAAAAGGTCAAAAATATCAAGAGAATCAATGAAAAAAAGTAAAGGAAGGTAGTCTAGCAAAACTAGATCTCAAACTTTTACAAAGCAGTAGTAATCAAAATAAACTGGTATTAGATTAGTAGGAGACTGGGGAAAACATTTTACATCAAGGTTCTCTGACAAGAGGCTCATTTCTGAAAAATATAAAGAACTGAGCCAAAAACATAAAAATAAAAGCTCTTTCCCAATTGATAAATGTCCAAAGGTTATGAATAGGTAGTTTTCAGAGAAGAAATCAAATCTAAAATAGTGATATAAAATGCTCTAAATGACTAATAATTATTTAGATAACTCTGAGAGATGATCTCACACCCATTATATTGGTTAAGGTGACAGAAAAAGAAAATGACAGATAATGGAGGGGATGTGGGAAAATAGAGACACTAATGCAATGCTGGTGAAGTTATGAACTGGTCCAATCATTTTGGAGAACAATTTGGAACTATGACTAAAGGGCTAAAACTTTGACACAGCAATATTATCATTAAGTCTATACCCCAAAGAAATCAAATGAAAAGGAAAATGATCTATAAATAAATTTTAAAAAGGCACAGCAATTCTTTTTGTGGCAAAGAATTAGAAACTGAATGGATGCTTATTAGTGGAGGAATGGAATGGGTTTGGTGAAGATTGTGATGAAATAGTATTGTGTTATAAGAAATGATGAAGAGGATGGTTTCAGGAAAAACAGGGAAGACTTATATGAACTGATACAAAGTGAAGTGAGCAGAATAAGGTCAATGTACACAGTAACAGAAGCATGATAAAGATAATCAATTCTGAAAGATTAAGTTACTTAATTAATCAATGATGAATAAATGTAAAGGGCTTATGATGAAACATCCTATCTACCTCCAGAGAGAGAAAAGATGGATTCTGAGTGCAGAATGGGGCATATTTTTGTTTCTGTATTTATTTTTTCTTGCTTTTAAACTTTTTTAGGAACATATTGAATATTTTGCATGACTTCATATTTCTTGCCTTCTCAATGGGTAGAAGAGGGACTGGTAGGAAGGAGATAATTTGAAACTGAAAAAAATAATTAAAAATGGAATACTTTTTTTGTTTTACTTTGTGTATAGAAATGTTCTTTTTTTGGTGTGTTAGCTTAGGAAAAAATTAAAAAGGAAAAGAGGTGTTAGAAATCTTATACAATCAGAGAAGAAAGATTGGGAAAAGACCTGTCTTACTTTAACCTTCCCTTGCAGCATCAATTAGAGCAGATGAGGATGTACTTGACACTTAGGTGATGTTAAGGGAAATCTGAAATTTGCTCATTGCATTTAATTGACAGGTTAGGAAATCATAGAATTCACAGTATCATAGATTAGGGGCTATGATTTTTTTTGGGGGGGGGAGTCTTGCTGGGAGGAAAAATGAGAAGAGTTAAGCATCTAAACAGCAAAAAAAAAATTCTGATGACAAATATTGAAGCATACTTCCCTTTACTAAACAGAGAGTTAATGGACTTTAGGCACATAAATTATTAGACAAGGACAATGTGTTGGTTTGCTTTGTTTAGCTATCTCCTTTGTTCCACAGTAAGCTTCTATTAGGTGTGTGGGTAAAATGAATCATTGTAAAGAGATAGTGATGCTGGGTGGGTGGGGGAAGCAAGGAAAAGGAGAATGGTCACCAAAAAAAAAAAGAAATGAATGCTTTGGACTAGATGGCCTTTTGTAGCTTTACCCTGCTCTAGATCTATGATCATACAGAAACTGTTATTCTGAGAGCTCTGGAATCGGGGTTTCCTTTTTCCTGAAATTTACTTTATATTTAAGTGACTACCCCTAGAGTAAAATACTGCTTATTTTTAAAAATTCCATAATTTTTCTAATACTTTACTTAAGCCATTTACCAAGTAGCTCATGTCCTTTTAAGGCAAGATATGCATATAATTGCAAAGATCTTTTGCTTTTGCTGATTATATTTTCACTAAAATTCCCCTTCAGTGCCTCAATGACGCAGAAATATAAAACTGATGGCTACAGCAGTGAGGCACAAGCTATGACAGAATCTATCAAACTGGAAAGTCT
Source organism: Gracilinanus agilis (assembly GCF_016433145.1). Lineage (NCBI taxonomy): Eukaryota > Metazoa > Chordata > Mammalia > Didelphimorphia > Didelphidae > Gracilinanus > Gracilinanus agilis. The sequence goes on from NC_058130.1 coordinate 109,988,991, forward strand.
TCAAGCACAGGTCCTGTAATGCAATCTCTGTTTGCCTGTCTGTCACCTGAGGATCAGGCCAGCTAAGTTCAGAGAGGCTCATCACCACATGATGAATTTTTTCAGGCATAGCAAATCATTAAATCCATCTATTATGGGTTTTGATGTGGGCCAATTGAAGGAGAACTGATGCCAATGAAGTCATGGATGCCTGAAGTATTACATCTGCCCCCAGAATATTGAAACACAGGTACCGAAGTGAAGGAATATTGCAAGTAGATTATTCATGGTTGGGAAACAAATTGAGTGAGGAGGCTTGAATGATTTTGCATATGGCTTTGAAATGTTCAAATGAAATATTTGGAATTCTTGGTTCTTACATGACCCCTAATAATATAGGACAGTGGTTTTTATAATTATGATATTGCTAATAATGGTATCAAGATCAATGTTTGGCATTTACAGGCCACTTTTCATCCTGAAATTTCACAAGGCATTTTATTACTTATCCATACAGCAGTGACGGTGAGGTCATGTCTAAATATATGAGGTAAAGTAGAGAATTCATGCAATTATTTGGATCAAGCAGACTCCAAGGCCCCTCAATATTTTTGCCTCAATTATCTGGAAATGGCAATGAACCAATTAAAAGGTGATGCAAGCAGTTGATTTTGCTTTTCATCCAAGAAGTAAGGATAAAAAACCAAGAGACCACATAGTATATAGTAGAGATCATTTTCTGAATTCTTCTGCCTATGAAAGCAGAGTCAGGTTTAATCATTGGACTCACAATGCAACTCAGAGTGCCAAATCAGATCCTTCTGTTTGGTTCAGCCACCCTGCTTTGTAGCTTTATTAAAACACACACACACACACACACACACACACACACACACACACACACACGTACATGGGTGCAGAATTCCCTTCCCTCCTCCACGCAGCATCTCCAGGGCTGAAAGCTTTATCTATTTAAGTAAACTTAAATTATTCTGTAGAATTAGTTGACTCCTTTGAATCTGAAAACAAATTAAATAAATATGGCTCAAATGTAACAACTTTACCAGATACTAAAGATGACAGAATTGAAATGTTAATTCTTTTAAGACTTTCACTTTTGTGACAAAAAATAAAACACTGAAAGAAAGTATGAGAGGCTCAGTAGGCAAAGAGACAGACATTTGCACCTCATATTTGGCTTCGGGAGATGACTTATTGCAAACTTTATGAACCTGGAGGGTCACAATGCCTGAGAAGACTTTTTTTTCCTCCAATCTAATCCCACTGTCTTTCCTTCTATCTATGTTTTTGCAAGGGTGGGAAAATATGTTTAGCTAAGTTGAGAATGCACTTAAAACCTGGAGTTCAGAGTTTAAAACTGAACTCGAACCTTTGTAATGTTTGAGTTTATTTGTACTTGGCAAAATGCAACTTCCTGCTTTAAGAAAAAAAGACTTAAGAAGGCTTATAAAACAGGTTCAGAAAGCTTCTTGGACATCAAATAGCTCTTACAAAATAACATTTTGATGATTTAAGTGTAAATGAATCAGAAACATATGAATCAAATTTCCCTTGAAATACACATGTTTAAAAATTAAGGGAAGAAGGACTTGGCAAAAGGAGCTTTTGTTGGACCCAAAACATTTGAAACATAGTTCAAGACACTCGATGAACCCAAAATGCAGCTGGGTTAATTCACCCAGCTGCAAATTGGAAACTCAAGTAAAGGCATGGTAGTCCCATCCATACTTCCTGTTCCTCTTTTTTACAAAAAGAGAGGAAAGAAGGAAAGGGCGGGGGAAGAGAGAGACAGACAGAGAGCAAGTCATACAGAACAGAAAGAATTTTACACCTGTCTCCTTAACAGCTTTGGACAAGTTTTATATATAGCTTCCAAGGCACTGTCACTCATATCTCAGTTTACAATACATATGACCACTAGACATTTACTCTGATCATGAGATGTTGTTTTCCAATAGCGAATATGGGATATAAAATTATACAGAACAAATAGAAGATGAAATTTCTACTCTCAAAGAACTCTTAAATCTGGTACACTGACAGCATATAATAAGGAATATAGATAATTATTATTTTAATATTTACTTACTGAGCTTTGTTGTAAAGAATAACTGAATCCCCACAAAAAGGGACTTAAATTAATTAATTCTATTAATCCTTTGAAATGGATTACCTCAGGATGCAGTGGATTTCCCTCTTTGGAGGTCTTTAGTTAAAAGCTGGATATCTAGGCTACTGATCTGTAGAAAGTAGGTAGCTTTATGGATCAGGTATGGGAGGGATCAGATTGCTTCTGAGTTCCCTTCCAATTCATACTCTGGGTGTTGTTTCTATTCTTAACTCATTGTATTGCCTTTGTGCAGAATAAAATATGCAGGCACTTACATAAAAGCCTTCTTCTTAATGACCCTTTCTACCTTCTCCCCCAGAAAAAAAAAAGATATAATTTGGCAGGATGATGCATGGCATATAAGATATGGAACGAAATTTCCCCAAATTTTATTCTTCCAAGTTTGCTAGATAGGCACTCCAAAAGGAAAAGATGCACTGAGAAAGCTAGGGGTGGACATGGAGCAGAGGGCAGCTATCAAAGAATCAGTTGGACACACAGGAGGAAAAGCTCTGTGTGTCAAGCAGTCTTAGCTTAAGCTCTGGGTCATACTATTAGGAAAGGACTTCTTTATGAAAATATAGTTTATTTAAGAGAGTAAAAAGTTCCTATAAGTGCCCCATTTCCACCATTCCAGTAACAGCACTTTTTCTTTAGAACTTTAAAGCACCTAATTCCAATGTTAATGCTTCCTTCTTAAAAAACACAAAAACAAAACCTGACCTTTTATTTGCCCTCACTATAATTCATAAAGTCCATGGAGTGCTGCCATATATGAATCCAATTCAAAACAATTTCTGGTTAATCAACTAGCCAGTGGAAAAGATAAGATGAATCCCAGATGTCCCCTGATGATGATAGGTATATCAAATTACAGTATGGGACAAAACAAGGTCAGATTTTCAAAGTTTACTTAATGGGTGAAATGTAAAAGATTATATCGAGGCAACTAAGGTAGAGGCATTCAACGGACCTTTAAAATGGTTTTTAAAAAAATGCAGTATATAATAACAAGGCCAAAAGGAGTTTTCTTTCTTTTTCCTTTTTTCTTCTTTTTACCTTGTTAAAGTAGAAATTTCCCTCCATAAAGATAAATTCTCTTCTACCTCTGATGCAAGTATTTAACAGCTAACCTGTTCTGTTGACTTGGCTGCTTTATAAAAGCTATTTGAAGAGTGCCCGAGAATAAATGCCATAATTCCACTCTGTTGTTCTACTTAGAGTCAATTGACACCTGATAACATCAATAAATTACTGGAAAAGGAGTCTAGATGACAAAATGGCATCGCTAGACATTTAAAAATGTATTAATCCATCTTTTTAGCTTCTCCCCATTTCATTTTCTTAATTGTAAGCTATCAGTTTTTTGAGGTCTACAAAACCAACCCACTCATATTATAGGTAAGGACTTACCCAGGATCAAATAGCTAATAAGTATCTGAGAACGCCAGACCTCCTAATTTATCCTCCTGATAAATCCAATGACTTACCAGCTACATCATGACATTTCTCTACATTATTCTTCATAGAATCAGAGATGACAATATATATATATAATATATATATAAATAGATATAATATATAAAGTATACATCTCATCCCTCCAAATTAATCTGTATAAACTAACTCATTTGTGGTAGAAACATGTACATGTTATATATATGTATATATACATATAAACACATACATGTTTTTCTCTATATACTTCTTTATAACATATATCCTTCTAATAGACAAGTTAACTAAAGTATATAGCAATAATATCTATATTAGGTGGAGATGATGCTGGGTTCTCAAAGACCATGCCAGTGGAGTACAAACTTGGCCAAGTCTTATTGACTTAGAAAGGGCATCGGTTTGGTTCTGGAGTTAGACTATAACTATCATCCAAGTATCAGCCCAGCAAAGATTGAGAAGCTCATCATGAAGTTGGCCGCAAGATAATGAATTGTCGAAAGGAGAAAGGAATAAGTTTTTTAGAGTACCCGCTATGTGTTGAGCACTCTGCTGAGCACCTCCAGCAACTCTCTAACACTATCTACTAAGTCATAAAGTGTTTGCAATCTACATTAGGAAAAATGAACACTCACAGTAATGATCTCTGAAGTACTGACGTATAAAAATAGGTAGGTAAAGTGTTCTTAATTCTTCATTTACAGATGATTAAAAATGACACAGAAAAGTTAACATGAATGATTTGACCTTAGTCACAATGAGAGAGTGGCAAAACAGTGCTCCTTGACTTGTCTAATTCTCAGGTTAACACACTAGAGAAGGAGTAGGATTATCCTTCTATATATCGAAGGCTCATTTTATATTTTGCAGGATTATATTTAAGAATGAATCAAAAATGCTATTTATCCTTTATCCTATCATAACCTGGTTACAACTGAATTTGCCCTACAGTTTTCAGCACTATACTATACTATACTATACTATACTATACTATACTATACTATACTATACTATACTATAATAACTTAAGGCTTTTAGGAATATTTCTAGTGTTCCTTATTTCTCCTTACTATGGCATTTTATTTCAACAACTGGAGTAAATTTGTCTTTTACATAAAGTGAGAGCTTTCTTATTGGAACTCTTGATCTTCAAGAGTCCATGAGTATTATTTTTTAAAATGTAGACAAGACTTCTAATTTCTTTAGTGTAATGGACTCCCAGTGTGGAAACTTCCTTTATTTATGTATATTGAAGACTGCTTTATAATTTAAAGTCTTATAGAGTTGCCTGAGATACTGAGAGGTTATCTGACAATTTATTTTCTATTTTCCAATTCAAAAAGTAGGCAATATTTTTTCTTTGAAATATCATTATCATTGAGCTGTAAAAAATGCTGAATATAATGAATACAGAAAATAAGAGAAAGAATTATATGAATTGATGGAAAGTTTTATACGAAGGTATGCAAAGTAAGAAAACAATATACATGATGACTTATAAGGTAAATCAGGGGCATTTAAAATTTAAAACTCTTGTGCTTTGCCTGAACTTGAAAATGTAATTGTCAAATATTTAATCAAATAAATTAAAATATAATAGAACATAATGTTAATAATTGGTTTTCTAAGTCAATATATGGTCCCTCAGGGATCATTCTCTATTGTTTAGAACTCCTGCTTCTATTTGAGTTTGACGCCACTCATGTAAATGGAAAGAAAAATAACCACAAAGCAATAAAATTGAATTATGAAAATTTATAAGGAATAATCTTGATCTAAAAGAAGGAATATGAGAAGAAACTTTCCAATCTCCTCTTCAGTCCTTTGGAGAAGTAAGGGAGGGAGGGTTCATGTGTATGGACCATGTATATAATGTCAGATTTTTTAGTATATTGATTAGTGTTGATATTTTTTTCTCCATTACCTCTTGTTCTTTTTTTTCCATTTTGTGAAAACACAAACTTTTTGTAGTAAATCATGGCCTTCTGGGATGGGGAAGGGAGGATTTAAGGGGAAATTTAGGTGATATCAAAAACAAAAGATGAAAAACAAAAGAAACATTTGACATTACTAAGTTTGGGAAAAAATAACAATTCAGCCAAATGCTTGAATTTTCATAGGGTCGTGAGATTTGGAGCTAGAAGGAACCTCTGACATAATTTAATCTAAAACCTTCATTTTACAGGTGAGGAAACTTAAGCCCACAGAAGTGCGGCAACTTGCCCAAGTTCACAAGGCAGTAATAACACAGCTGAGATTCCAGTGCAGGTCCTCAAATCCTTGCACTTCAGAGTTAGAGATGTTCCGACTCCAGATATAGTGATCTTTCCACATTACTATCATTTCATATAAGAAAATCGAGAAGAGATCTGTGCCTATTCTATGTAAAAAGTTGATTGAAATTTCTCACTCCATAAATACATGCATACACATATTCATACATACATATATATATATATATATACACAAATGTATGTCATATAAATTTAATGGAGTGATATTTAAGAAACAAAATCTTGGTTTAATTTATTTATAATTTCAAAACTATATTTTAATGTCCAATGTGCAGGTTTAATGTCAAGATACCAAGTTTCATTTCAAAAAACTTTTGGCCTTTAATATCCAGTAAATAATGTTTGCAAGACTAAGAAGTATCATCATCATCTTCTAAACTGTGGATTTAAGAGCCTATTTGTGAATGGCTGTTAGCTGCTGTGCAGTGAAAATACGCAGACATGGTCCCTGCCCTGTCTAGACAGGCTATATAGAGACAATCCTATTACACTGTAAGAGCCATTATATTGTAAGTCTCCAACAGATTACTATGAGTACAAGAAAGAAAAAAACATTGACCCTGAGTGTTTATGTCACATTTAAGGAAAGCTCATTCAATTCATTTTTATTTAATATATCAGGCACCCACTATGTTTAAGATACTAAGCAGGAGGCTGAGAAGAGGTATTAAGAAAAAAACAAGACAGTTCCTATCATCAAATGACATACATTCTACTGGGGGTATCCAATGTGAACATTGATAGATAAATAGGAGGTGGTTTGAAGAAGAGAACATTAGTGACTGAGAATCATGGCAAACTTCACAGAGGAGGTGACACTTGAGCTGAAGCTAGGCAGAAGATAAGAATTTTGAAGTTGAATATGAGGAAGGAGTGAATTTCAGGCATGGAAAATGGTTTAGAGGAACATAGAGAGGCAGAAAGTTCAGGAGAACAGAGTAGTCCAATATGGCTGAAATGCGGAATCAGTCCATGAAGGGAATAATAAAAGAGATATTTCCATAAAAGTGGGTTGGAATGCAGCCTTGCTTTCCCCCTTCCTTTTTAAAACTAAAGCATACTTTTCTGGATATCATGATTAAATGACTGGATCCTGAGGCAGCATGAGAAAGTGGAAATTGCACTGTATTTAGGCTCAGAGGACTTGGGTCGCTACTTGCTATCTATGTGACCCTAAGCAAATGATATCCAGACTTCAGACTCCAGTTTCCCTTCCCCTGTGTTAAAAGGACTAAAGGATCTCAAAATTCCCAGACGTAAATCTTATGATCCTACCCAAACCTTATATAATGATTCTCGTCCTTGTTTTTTCCTTTCCTTTCCTTTCCTTTCCTTTCCTTTCCTTT
>NC_058130.1:110001156-110046843 GCF_016433145.1 Gracilinanus agilis
CTCTCTCTCTCTCTCTCTCTCTCTCTCTCTCTCTCTCTCTCTCTCTCTCTCTCTCTCCTTGATCCTCTCTGTCTCATTTTCTTTCTCTTCTCTGCCTCCCTTCTCCTCTCCTCTTTATTTCCTTTTCCTCTTCTCTGTCTCTCTGTCTCTGTCTGTCTGTCTCTCTCTCATTTTCTCTCTCTCTCTCTGTATATCTATTTATAGATATACACATATGTGTATGTATTTCCCCTGATTTAGTAATGAAACCCTATCAAAAAAGAAAATGAAAGTTTGGCATGGCCTATTTTAGATGAAATGGTCCTGGCTTTCTATGGTAGAGATATAAAAATCCCATTTTCAATCACCACATTCTTAACCAGTCATTCCTTTCTCAAATCAATCTGTGGTTCTTTTCTAAAACTCTCCCTTCTAATTGACTGCAGTGATGAAAATATTATCTGTTCTTCTAATTTATCAATGAACAATAATAGTTTATGAAGCATCAATACTAGACACTGTGCTAGGTGCTAAGTGCTAAGTGCTAAGGATACTTCCTGCTCTCAATGAACTTAAATTCTATGGGGGTGTCAGCGGAGTATCATGCAGGGAGAAATCATGTACATATATAATATCTTTAGTTTATTGTCCAGGACTCATAACCTTTATCCATGTTTTCTAATTTCCTACTTACTATATCATTTGTACTCATAAGAATTGTCAGAAGTGGGTATAAGGTTCTGAGAAGTTTTGGGAGGTTATCTGTTATGTCCTGTCTATATCAGTTAACTTTTAAACTCTTGTACAGTTGACAAATAGCTGCCTCAGTATCCCTTAGCAGAGATCCTATAATGAAAGACCATAGATTTATAGCTAGAAAGGGCCTTAGAGGCCACCAAATACAACCCTATTATTTTACAGATTAAGAACTTGAGACTGAAATAGGTTAAATCTCTTGTCCAGGGTCACACAGTAGGTGTCTGAGTCACCCAACATCACCATTTATCTTTTCTTCCTGTGACCCATGATGAATTCTTTCTCACCTGATGTGCTATTTCCTTGGATGAGAAACAGCTATCTATTTCTCAGAGGGTCTGATAGCTCCTCTTTGAGGATGTCCATTATATGTTCCTCTTCTCTGCAAAAACCTACAATGGCTCCTCTCATTGCATACTGAGTAACATTTAAGCCCCTTGGCATAGTATTCCAGGCCCTACCTCAAAGGGTTGCATCCTATCTTACTAGCCTTGTCTCATACTAAAGGATGTGTTTTATGATTCAGTCACAGACTACTGGACTATTTACTCTGCCAGTTCTATTCCTTTGTCCATACTGAAATTCCTGAAATGGTCTTTCTCTCCTTCTATCTCCATTCTCAAGCTTTTTAAGATTCTGTGTAACCTTTAAGCTTCAAATTACATCCACATTTTCCCTATGCAACCTTAACTTATTCCCCCAAAGAAAAATGCTTCTTCCTTCCATAGTTAGAACATAGTATTTCTCTTATGCTGTCTATTGTGTAGCATTGTCTATTTGTGGTTGTGCCATATCTTCCTTGTGAGTGAGCTCTTTAATGGAAGGGAACAAAGCTGAGTTATAATTTTTGTACTTTCCCCAGTTCCAACACAGTGGGCATCCCATATAGGGTGCTTAATAAGCAGTCATCTCTAGCATCAAATATAAGTTCCTCTCTTTGGTGTTCAAAGCCTTTAATAAACTGTCCTCCTTCCTTTATTTCCTCTCTGCCTTCTCCCACCTCCCTTTCTGCAATTCAGTGACTCGGTCCTTTGTGCTGTTTCTGGAATGAGAAACTCCATTTACTAACTTTTGGCATTTCCATTGGCTGTCCCTCATGTCTGCAATGCTCCCCCTTCCTCATCTCTACCTCATGACTTTTGTGTGTTCATTCATATCACAGCTAAAATCTCACCATCTGCAGAAAGACTTTCCTGATCCCTCTTGGTTCCTTCCTTCTGCTGATAATTTCCAATATGTAAATAATAAGTCTATATATAATAAATGCTACTGGAGTCAGGAAGATCTGGGCTCAAATCTAACTTCAGACATTTGTTAGCCGTGTGACCACGTGTAAGTCAATTAATCTTCCTTACCTCAGTTTACTCATCTACAAAATGAGCTGGAGTAAAAAATATCTTTGTCAAGAAAATCTCAAATGGGGTCATGAAGAGTTGGACAAGAATGAAACAACTGAACAAAAATAACTTTTAAAAAATATAGCTCATTTGTTCATAGTTGCTTGTTTTCTTCTCCACTAGATCTTGAAAGCAGAGCCTGTCCTTTGCACTTCTTTGTATCCACAACAATTAAGATAGTGCCTGGCACATAATATGTACTTAATAAATGTTTATGGACTGGCTGTTGAGCAAATAAATGTTGAAGGGCCAAGCTCTACATAGTCCATAAGTCTATCTCAGCTCCTAGCAAAATGGATGAAGAAAAAAGCTATCTTCTACTCTGAGACAGGGCATGCTGCTTGCCTAACATGGTCGATATGTTTGTTAAACTTTGGAGAAAACTGTATGTGACTTTCATAAACTCAACTTCCTTGTGCTTTTGTCATACTTTTATGCTCCATTGGATCCATGATCTCAGTGAGATGAATATTCTCTGCACTGGTGAGATCACAAATTCAGTTTTCTCATCCTAAGCAAACCATAGCCTTGTCTTTTCACTAATCCTCTACAAAGGATTTACTAAATTTGCTGGCTGTCTCCCTTGATATTTTGTAATATTTCTGGGAAGTCAGGGCAGCACCTGGACTGTATGTCCATCTGTTATTCCTCATGCTTGCTCTATGGCTGGCTATGTTTTATTTCAGTCACACAAATATTAATTGAGATTTTTAGCATTATTTATTGTAAACTAACCTAGTTTGGTAATATGATGCAGTCCATTCACACCTGACCTATATATTTTAATTTCTCTTTGAGTTGTCTATATTCATAATTACCTAGAAACTGTTGCCTTCTGTGATTCATAGATATATGTAGCATCATAAGGAGAACCCATCTGATAAAAAAATAACAAACCCAAAACAAAAAAATATGATGGCAAGGATCAACAAGGATTATTGAAAGCATTATCCAATTTCCAAAATGAAATATGATCCACTCTTCTTTTCCTATTCAATTCTGTACAAAAGCTGATTATTTAGATTATATATTTGCTGTCTTTATGAAGTAGTCAAAATGCACTTTAAAAAATCCATTATTTAATTGGGTGACTTCACTGTTACAGGTAACTATAAATGAGACAACTTCCTCTACTCATCCAGGGTAGCACCAGCTCTTTAAGTTAGAGTCTTAGAGACTTGCCTAGGGACATTGAGAAGTGAAATGACTTGCCCCAGGTAATATAGTAATATGTTAGAGGCAGGATTTGAACCTAAATCTTCCTGATTCAGAGGCCAGCTGCCTATCTACTATTCTAGGCCTCCTCTGAATTTAAATCTATGGAAAACACATTCCTTATCCATTTTGTTTTCCTTGCTCTGCTAACCTCTTTCAGTGGATCAGGATCTGAGGAAAGATAGCAGAGAGTAGTGATGATGAGTCATACAGGTGATATAAGAAATGTCCTCAGGCAAGGGGGCGGGGAACAGCCCAGCTCTGTGCCCCTCTAGCTTTCAAGAACTCTGGGGAACTCTGTGTTGGAGTGACAGTGTGTGAGCTCACAGAGAGGGCTCTGAGTACCCCCTGTGGCATGTGTGCCATAGGTTTACCACCACAGCTAGAGTATTCAGGGTCTCAGTGCAAATGGCACAATGAAATCCACAAACTAAAACATCTGGAGAACTCCAACATAAACAGGAAAGTGCTCTGACATGTTGAACTTTACAAAGGAATCCTCAGTAACAATGGTTAACTAGTTAATTAAGTAAGCAAGTCTTCCTATTTTTTTCCTTTCTTGATTTTAATAATAAAGGAGAACTGATGAAAGTTATTCCTATGGTTCCTTCTATTAAAGAATCTTAAATTACCTTAATATTTGCATGGAAGATATTTAGCTATTTAAGAATCTTTAGGGCTATATTTTTTTTTCTTTTAGAGAATCAAGTGCTCTTCTACCATCTATAAACATAAAGACATCTTACATTCTCCAGAACTCAGAGTCATCAGTGCCTTTAGGAAAAGATAGTCTGCTATAGAAAATCATCTGTGAAATCCTAACTGTTACAAGGTTACTCTCTATTATAAACTATTCACATATGGCTCTGCAGACATGAGAAAGTAAGCATATACAAATGGGTAGGTATTGCTGACTTCTTAGTTTCCATTTTCTGATAATAATACTTATTATCTTTTACTCCTTTAGGGAATTTTCTTTCCATCTACATATATGGAAAATTGATGCTTGAGCTTTTAACATCAGATCACCAAGCATGGCTTTCCCTTGTATGTCAAGTATAACAGTTTTTCCAAATTTTATTTTCTTGAGTGCCATTTCAGTTTTTATCTATCATACTAGACATTGAAGTTTTACAGTATAAATGTATCCATTATCATCAATGATAAAAATAGTTATATGAATATGGGAGGATTTTTTTCATTTCACATCTATTTGTTTTCCTAGTTTAAAGTATAAATATCCTTGAGGTGATAAGGCTTAGTTGGATTCATACTTTCAATTGGTATATTTCCCCTTATATGGCTTTTTTCAAACAAGCCAATATTGCTTATGATCATTCAGTGAGCTCTTCCATAATATTTTCAAATTCAACACATATTTATTGAATACCTACTATGTGCAATGAACTGAATTTAGAATATGAACAAGTTTGTACTAAAATGAAGTAGTTGCCTTTAGAAGCCATGTCTCTTTTTTAAAGTCATATTCTTGACAATGAGACTGAATTTCATTGGTAAAGTGGTTTTTGAGCAATTCTGACTCAGTGTAATTATTTTGCATTGGTTAAATTTATGAAGAAATAAAAATAAAATCAGAATCATTACTATACTTTTATATACTTACCATTTCTAAAGGTTAATAGCAATAGGTCAAAACCTTTCATAGTCAATAACGCTAGGTAAGATTAGAACTTTTATATTTACATGGGGCCTTCTAATTTTTATATTAAAATAATTTGGTATCAATTTTGATCTTTAGCAGATGAGTAAATTATATTTAGGGAGTTGGTTTTGAAATTACTTTTTTATTGGTTTGGAAGATTTCATGCTTGTAAATTCTCCTTTCTTCATTCTCAAAATTCTAATTCCCTCAAGTCTCTGATCAGCAAGATGATAGGGAAAAAATTAATCTAATCCATACCAACATGTAAATGAATGAAATGTCCCTTATGAGAGGAACAATATCTAGGTTGAGCCCCATATCTAGGCTGCTAGTTTTGGCCCTACCATCTTCTAAAAGGCAATGAAGCTATTTTTGAGACTTGATTGGTCCAAAGGGCTAAGGGTCTCCCTTTAGTAACATAAATGCATAAAACTGGACTGCCCAGAAGTAGTCTGGGATCCTTAGTCTAGATGAATGTTTCACTGGCAGTCAAGATAATCTCTGTACTGTTAACCAGTTGAATTTCTGAACCTATGCTGTATCCTTGCACATAATCTTTTTCATACTCTGATTAAGGAAATACCTTTTGTTAATTATTAAATGGGCTAGTATCTCACTTTGTTCCATTCTTGGACATGAACTATCAGAGATTAGCTTGAATCAAAACTAGCTTATAGCATTCCCAAACCCTTCCAAACTATTGTTAACCCTATTGATTATTAATTGATGGAATTTGAGACAATATGGCTCAGGGAATAATGCCATTATGGGGATGAATTTCAGCTAGGAAGACCTTATAAGCATTCTGCAATCATAAGACCCACATCACCATTTATCTCAAAGGAAGTATTATTAGTCCTATTTTATGAATTTCTTATTCATAATGGAGGCTCAGAGACATTAAGCAACTTGCACATAGACAGACAGCTATTGCAATAAGGATTCAAAGCTACATTGATAATCATAATTGGCTGATATGAGCTCATCTGTTTATTTATCAATAGCTAAAAGGATGGAACTTTGTCCTTTTCTATACAGCCTTATAACCTTAGCTTCTGGTTTTTATCAATACAATTAGTCATTTAAATATATGATAATTGAATGCTTCAGTTTCAGATTCCCATTGTAGACGAGGACATGGAACACAGAAGTTATCACCCCAATAAATAGTTGTATGTAACCTTTGTGGCTGTTTTTTCATTCCTGACAACTAACCATCTAAAACTCCTGACAGATGAGGCCACTCTAAACATTTATTATCTAACAGCCTACTCTTTAATCACAGAAATATGGGAGATGTCATTTTCTAGTTATTAACCTGATATCTTTTATAAGTCCTTAATGTTAACCATAGATTTTAGAGCTGAAAAGGATTTGAGAACTCATCTGGTTCATTTTGCTGATGTGGGAATTGAGGCCTCAAAGTGGCTTGCCCAAAGGCATACATGGAATAACTAAATGAGGTAGGATTGGAACCCAGATTCTGAGACATCAAATCCAGAACACTTTCTACTGTATCATGCTATGGAACAAAGATCTATAAATGTTATTCTTTAAATTTTAATTTCAGTTTTTCCTAAAGAAAGTCAACATCTATCAGGGAATATAATATAAATGATAACAGCAATTCCATGAATCTTGGACCTAAAGAATAGGGAGCTATTGCTGCCTACCACAGTATCCTCTACACCAGATAGATGTTACTTTTTCTTTTTTTTTTTTCAATGACAGTTAGTTGACCCAGGACCCAGCTCACTGGCACCATCTACTGGGTTCTAGCTGCCAGAAACTATCCCCTGGGTTCCCCAATTTCCAGCAAACCACAGGAAACAATTTGGTTTCTTTCTTTTCCCCTCTCCTTGACCTTGCTCTCCAAAAATAACATACCACTCTCTTAGGTGGTTTAAGTGGTTCCAATAGACACTGAAGTTATCTGTGGGTTAAAGTTGCCTATTTTGTACCTCTTCTTCCCTCCTGACTACCCACTTCAGACTCCCAGTAGACAATAAACTGATGACAGCAAGTGATTGCAATTTAGAATTTGTATCTCCCCCAATTCCTGGTACAGTACTCCATACACATGAACTACTTAATAAATTTTTGTTGAATGAATGGCAATATGTAGACCCAGAGAAGTAGGTATCACGACAAATGAAGGGGATAAGTTTTTACAGATTGCTTTTAATGGTTTAATAGGGGCTATATACAGGATACTATTTCTTCTTAGTGGCTTTTGACTAGTCTGACCTCCTTCAGGGTCATTCTTAATTTTAGTAAGGGATCTGACTTTTTTCTTTTGAAATTACTTTGTATAATTTTGTATGTTTTGTGTCTCCATCTCTGTGTATCTATTTTATCTTGCCTTCCCAATCTTCTTGAAAGCAGGATCTATTTTGTTTGCTCTTTCCTTTTTCTTTGTAACCTCTGCTCATTATTTAAGAACCTTCAGAAAAATTCAACTCATAAAATGTATCTTATTGAATTAGATCTCACAGAAGGTTCTTTAAGTGTAAAATAATTTGAGGTAATTACTTTTGGCCTAATTTAGGGCTCCCTTGGTTAGAGGGATAATTCTGTTATCACTACTATTTGAAATGCTAATTAGGTGATTAGTCTTTCTTAGTTTTCTTTAGCTCAGAACCTTTTTATCCATTTGGCTAGGAAGGCCAAAGCCAGAGTTGTAATAATGATTAAGCACGTATGGTGGGTTAAACTGGACTAGGGTGAACATGGCAGGGCAGGTAAAGGAGCTGGGAGAGAGATAAACAAAAAGTCTTCAGACTAGTAGTGAGACTATATCTAGATACAAAGCATTAATGCACAATATTAAGAGAATAAAAGTGATACAGTATGTGTGTACTTGTGTTGTATATGTTGGGGGGAGGAATTGCTTGTGTCCAGGGGCTGAAGAAGACTTTGTGGTAGAGATAGCATTTGAACTGGGCCTTAAAAGATGAACAAAGAATTTTTTAGGTCATGGTAGGGAGCGGGCACTAGGCAGAGAGAATAGCTTGAACCAGGTAGAGATTCACAAGAACACAGAGTATGGAAGGCAGAAAAGAACAGTTGCTCATTTCGAGTATAGACTTCAAGGAAGGGAATGCTATGATACTACAAAAGGATGAGGGAACATTCCTTTATAAATGACGAACCATGGGGTTGAATTGTACTCAGAGGCAATAGGGAACCATGGAAGATATTTGAGGAGTTTCTTGAACTAATTTATGTGACAGAATATTAATTCTGGCAAAGAAGAGCAAGAATGAAGATGAGAAAATCTGTAAGAACTATTGCAATTGTGTAGTAGATGGTAATGATAATATTTCTCTTATTAGATTGGCCAACGAGATCAGGAATTCTATCTTATTTGATCTTTGCATCCTTAGTATCCAGCACTGAAGAAAAGAATGTTATCAGGAAAATATATGAGGGAAAAACAACCTGGCTGGACATGTGGAGAGAGAAAGGATATGTAGGAATGGCTACAGTTTTATAAAGGCTCATTTTGTTTTCCTTTAAGGGGCTCGGGTAGGCCATTCTCAAGATTATCTATAGTGTGTGTTCTTTGCCTCCCATAGCAAAAAGGCCCAGCCCATGGAAACTGGGGATGAAGGTTTCTAGCAAAGCTCATTTGGATGATGAATGAATATAAGGGGGAGAAGATGAAGATAAGGAGAGGACTCACTTTATCTCAATTATTATCTTTTTAACCTTAAGAATTCTATCATCAGGAAAGCTTTTAAACAGATTGCATTTTATGGTCCACAAATGCCTGATTACACTAAATTTTAAAAATTAATATTCCGTTAAACTCTCAACCCTCTCCTCCCTGACTCATTGCATTTCAACTCTAATTCTGAATAATTATGTGGACTTGAGTTAGACCCAATCCAGAATAATGTCATAACTGATGAATCATGCCAGTGCTTCAGTTGTAGTCTTACATTGTTGGGGAAAGGAAGTCCCCCAACATATCTGATAGAGCCCCTCTGGTGAACTTATCATAGGATATAGACAAAAAGAGTCAGAGGTATCTGTGTTACGATCTACATCACTGGGAGGCAAATCCAAATCGATGAGATCACAGATCCTTCTGAATATTTGGGAGTACACATATATTTTGGGGAGATAACAAATCATACATTATAACTAATAGTTCTTTAAAAGTCCTAAGCTGAATGCAAACAGAACTGGCAAAAAGCCATAAAACTAAATAACTCCTCCCATCCCAATCCCCTATGATGGGGGAAGAATTCATACAAAATTCTGAACTCAACTCAAAACCTAAAATATCTTCTTCCAAATGTGTTGCATAATAAATCAGAATTCTAGCAAGAGTGCAATGAAAAATCCAGCCAGATTCCAAAGACAAGATGTATCTATTTGACAATTTTCTCAAAAAAAAAGGTAAAAGAAAGAAAGCAAATATCAGTCATTACATGAACAACATATTAACACAGAATCTGAATTAACTGTGGTAACACCAAGAGGAAACATTTGCAGTATATAGTTCTTCAAGGTTTAAAAATGGCTTCATATTGATTTCTACATATAGATATATTTTTCTCTGTACATGTACACACACACACACACACACACACACATATATATATATATATATATACATCTGATATTAATATATACATACATCTCATTTGATATATTATCTCGCTGAGTTAAAACTCAAGCATAAATCCTAGTTATTTCTCAGTGCTCAGCATCAATGTCAGAGGGTTACAATATAAACGAAAAATCACATGTCCCCTGAGACCAAAATTTCCTACAAAACAAAACAACAAAATCTTGATGATAATCAGAAGATTTAATTCTGCTTATCACTTCTGTGTCTGTGAGAGAATACCCATACATAGACAAGTCTTCACATGTTAGAAGCCTATACATAGCAGCTTGTTTGGTCTCATTCAGTGTGGCTATCTGCCAAGATATGAACTACAGGAGTCATTTCTCTGTAAATCTCTTTCCAATCCCCTTCTCGTTCTTCCAACTGGTTCATCAGGGACTAACATGTGTCTTATGAAATTCAGAGACTATTGTTTTAGAAGATGGAGCCTGATGAGCATTTGGCTCAATAAAGAGATATGCCTTAACAGGTCGAGAAGCTCAAAAAGGCTGGAATTTTGGGGTCTTTCCAGAAAGGACTCTTGGATTCAGCTGTCCCATTGTATCTGGTTCATGCACAGTGCTTTAAAAAAATAAATATACTGGTTATAAGGTATATTAGTGCATTTCTAATTGGGTTTAAATTGCTCTTGTTACAAAGGGCAAACAAAGTATTTATAGGCATATCCAAACTGCAGTGTAGTATATGAGAATACTTGATTTAGAGTCACAGGACTTAGGTCTGAATCTCATCTCTGCTACTTACAAATATATATGACACTTAGCAAGTGAAGTAACTTCCCTGGGTTTCATTTTTCTCATCTGCAAACGCAGGAGATTGGACTAGATGACTTGAAATTATCCTTCCATTTCTAAATTCTAGGACCTTGGATGTTTGTGGAATTAATCCCACTGGGGTCATGATTAATCAATACATTTGCCCTTTCTCAATGCCACAGAGAAGCTAGTTAATATATGCAAGGCCACAGAGAGAGCTGTGAAATGGGAGTGGAACCCAATATCAATTCTACCTACAATCATAATTGCAAATAGGTATGCTCCAATGTAGCCAAGTAAGCTTTTAGACAAAGGACTTGGATTCATGTCTCAAGTTTACCATTTGCTAATTATGTCCCTATTGTGCTTAAGAAACATTTATTATATTGAGTAGAATTGAACTCTGAGTCTTAGTTTCTTCATTTTTTAAAATGAGGGAATAAGGATGAGAATATCTGCTCTGTACACTTCAGAAGATTGTTGAAAGGACTGTAATTATTTTTAAAGAGTAGATCCCTATCTTTCCCAGTACAGTAACTTCTCAAGGACCATTTCTATCCTATAAAAAAACCCAAAAAAACTTTGATCCGCTCTATTTATGATCTACACCAGTTTGCCTGTCTGGAAAGCTGGTGGCCCAAGGCTCATCATTTTAATGTTGGGATTAGTGTGGACATCTGATTAGTTTAACTATTGCAACTCTGAATTACTAAGTCTAAATGATCTAACAACCTCAGCCTCCCCAAGAGCTGCTATTATTGTAAGCATGTGCCAACCTCATTCTGAGTGAGAAGATCACAAATTTATGCCTCTGGCATCTTCCCTCTTGAACCTCATAAAGCATTTTGATCTGCAACTCTCAAATGTACTGACAATATTGTATATAAGTGTGATTTAGATTGTATCTTCTGCTCCTCCTACACTATAGTTTGAGGAAGGTAAAGACTCTCTTATCCAAATTTTCTGTTTCTCCCAGTACTAAGCACTAGTTGCTGAAAGAAAGCACAGTTGGCTTTTTAAAGAAAACCCTTTTTAATCTTCATTAAAGGAATCAGCCTATTCAGGTATTAGGAGGTATTCCTCCTTAACCTGTCTTGATCATGCCACCAAAAGAGGAAAGATTACAATGGAAAGGAAAGTATTTACTAGGTACTTACTATGTGCCAGGAACTATGCTAACCTCAAGGGATATAAAGAGAAGCAAGAAAATACCTGCCTTCAAAGAACTTACTTTGCAACAGGAGAGGACAACACATAAAGTGGAATGCCAATACACACAGGTTAGACAGTAGGCATGTTTTGGATAAAGGTGTCACAGGGATAGGAACTGGAGTCATTTGACAGCTAATTGACAGTGTATATATGATTAGTTAGATTTGGTAGGAAGAGTTTGTACAAGGTGCAGCATGAGTCAGATGGTAGGCATTGTATTTTAAGAAGGACAGCAATAAGCCAAAGATTGTCCAGAAGAGGAGAGCCGGGATAGTGAAGGACCTCAAATTCACTGACTGAAGGAGGTGAGGACTTTTAGTCTGCAGAGAGCCTTTAAGTATAATAAACGTATCCATATGGACCAGATACCAAACTCTAAGTGAAAAAAGGGATTTCCTCTGAATTCAAGTAAGGCTTCAAGTGAAGAGGGAACTTATTACCTCCCAATGCAGCCCATTCCACTTTTAGAGAGTTAGAATTACTAGAAAAATGTCCCCCTTATAACAATCTTAAAGTTGCTTTTTTTAGATTGCTCTATAGCAAAAATGAATAATATGGAAATAAGTATCAAATGATAACATTTGTATAACACAGTGGAATTGATTGTCTGGGAAGGGGGAGATAAGATGGGAAGGGAAGAAAAGGAATTATGTAAACATGGAAAAATATTTTTTAAATAAATTTAAAAAATAAAGTTGCTTCTTTGTGATTTCTACCCATTACTTTGCCCCATAGGGCAAACTAAAATAAGTCCAACCCTCTAAAGTTTCTTCCAGTTTCAGGGTTCCCTCATTTGTTCCTGCTAATTTTTAGGCCTAATTCCTCCTAAAACACATTTTGGTTATACTTATCAGTGCCTGTTCATGTGCTTAAACAGAATGTAAGCACTCTGAAGTCAGGAACAGTTTATTATTCCTTTTGTATCCTCACCATTTAGAATAGTGATTTGCACAGAAGTTTAATAATTGTTTGGTGAATTGAATCATGGAATTCCACTTCTGAAATTCAGTGATTCTATAATAATTATTTGTTGAATAAAACACCTCTAAAGCACTGTAAAAGTCAGATAGCATTATGAAAGATAAGGGAAAACCCCTGATAATCATCTGAAATGGGGGGGACAGAGAAAAGCAAAGAGGTAATTTTCAATATATGGGCAGGAGAGAATAAAGAAACAGACCTGGACTGATGTCTACTGATGAGCACTGTAGACATGACCATGCTAAAGATTATGTAAATAATTAAATGAATTGCTTCTTTATCATAAACAATAAAACAAGCAGTCAAGAAATCTGAAATTGACTTTCCCTTCCACCAGAATAGTTCAATATGAACAACAGAATTACAAAATTGACAGAGATGCTAGAGGCTATTCCCTATCCTAGTGTTGAACTTAATCTTGGGCAGTTTGGCTGTAATGTGCTCCCCATACACATAAAAATACAATATAGCAAATATTTAAAGGTTGTTTATTCTAACTTAACATGAAGAACAAGTCCCCTGCATAAAATCCCTGACAAGGAGTTATCTATCTTCACATGGAGATCTCGCTGCCTATTACATTTCTTCTAATTCTTTAAAGTCCAATTCAAATGCTACCTCCTCTATTAGCCATCACTAGTTCTTAGTTTTCCACTCAGCCCTTCACAGTCTGTCTCCAGCCTACCATTCCAGTCCCATTTCATACTGTTGCCTTTAATCCCCTCTGCATTCTAGCCAAAATGCCCCACTCATTTTTAGAATGTGGCTTTCCATTTTCTGCTTTCATGCCTTTATATATGTGGTTCCCCTTCCTTACCTCTTGGATAACTTTAGTTTCCTTCAATGCTTAAGGATAGTGCCACTTTCAATGGGAATGCTTTCCTGGTTACCTGATTTGTTAGTACTCTCACCTTCCCAAATTACTTACATACTTAACTTATACATAGCAATGTATTCTCCTCCAAGCTCCTACAAAGCAAGGGTTCTTTTTTGACTTTGTTTTTGTATCCCTACTGCCTTGATTTGATCCTAGTAAGTACTTAATAAATGCTTTTCAAGGTGAATTGAACACTCTTTAGTAAACCTCTAATATATTTAACATATATTATCTTAATATAATGTATATTTTGTCTTACCACTCTACTAGACTTTAAATCCCATGAGGACAAAGATAGAATATTGTGGAAATTGTACATCCCCCCAGCCCAAGTGCCTACTCTGCTTAACAAATGCTTATTTTTTACTATATGGAAAATATCCAACATCAAAAGGCAGCCTATTCCATCGTTGGACAGTTTTAATTATTAAGTTTTTCCTTCTGTTGAGCCAAGATGTTCCTGTAACTTCTTATTGTTGCCAGTTTTTGTACTATGAGAACAAGTAGAGTAAATGTAATCCTCTCAAAAATCAATTCAACAAATATTTATTAAATGTCTGCTGTATAAATGGAACCCCACGCTAGGCACCGAGTTAAACACAAAGTTCAGATAAGATCTATATAGCTATATATCATCAGGGAGCTTAAAATCTAGTTGACTGAAAAGAAACATAGAAAGATAATTATATGTTGGATGTTTGTTAGCAATATGAAAACAAAATGAGTTGCCTCTGTCTTTTCTTCTCCAGGTTAAATGTCCTCAGTTCCTTCAACTGATTATTCTGTGGCTAACTTCTAGATATCTTCCCCATATTGAATATCTTCTGCTGATAAATTTTATATGAAATAACCCTTGCCTTGCTTTAGACATTATGCATCTCTTTACTAAGTCTAAATTTTTTCATTGGTCATAAAATCATGTAACAATAGATTATAATTTAATATTTACTTTGTGGAAAAGAGACAAATTTTGAACTCAAACTACCACCCGTTGATCACGGGCATACTTGTTGCCAATTTTATCATTGTTCAATCCTCTCAGTTGTGTTAACTCTTCATGATCTCATTTGGGATTTTCTTGGCAAAGATACTGGAGTGGTTTGCCATTTTCTTCTTCAGCTTGTTTGAAAGGTTAAGAAACTGAGACAAAGAGGGACAAGTGACAGGTCTAGTAAGTGTCTGAGGCTGAATTTTAACTCAGGTCTTCCTGACTCCAGTCCTCATGCTCTATCCATTGTGCCACCTAGCTGCTCTTGTTGACAATTATAGCATAGTTAAAAGGATGTGACCAGTGTGATTATCCTTATAGGTTAATTTCTCTTTGCAAAGAAGGTCAAAGATTAAGAAGCAATGGTATCATCATAGGTATAACTACTCAGTATTTTTTTTAAAAATACTACAAAATTCTCTTTATTTCCCTATCTCTTTGACAACATTTTTCCTTTTCTAATCTAATTTTGGGATGAATTAACAACAGCTGTGGCAAACCCCCACAAACTATGATGTCTGTGAAAATGTGCTAACTGTGCCAGATGCAAAAGAGGATTCTTCTAGTTCTCCAATTACATGCCCCCAAGTAACAATTCTCCATTTTGCATTCAGAAACATGTATCCAGAGCCTGTATCCTTACTAAAAAGGAGACATAAAAACCAATGAATAGAGATGGTAACTGAAACAGACATATTCTACCTTTCCTCTAGCTTTATGGTAATTAAACCACTAAATGAAACCCACTGGCCCACTGGCACATAGTTATAATCAATTACATTTTTATAGTGCTTTGCGGTTTACAGAGAAAAAAAATATTTTCCCAAAGTTGAACTTGGGACCATACTGTATATTACACTTCAATCCTCATCTAACTAGCAAATAAGTATAAGAGGAGTCAGAAAACAATCAATGAGGGTACCATGATGGATATAGGATTCCAAATTGTATACTGAAAAGATGCTTTATTTTGTCTTGGTAGATTTTGTATGACAGAATATTTGGATTTCTAAGGAAAAAGGTCTTTATTAGCCTGCATTTCAAGCATGACTAGGGTTTGAACTGGCTACTCTCTAGTTCCAGAACATATGGAGAAAAATGTTTCAAAAAGCAATTGGCAGAATTTTTAGTTGATTCCTCCTAGCACTAAAACTGTCCCAGTTTGAGGATATATCTCAGCAAGTTCTGTAATGGCTTCATTTTTCCTTTCTTATATCCTCAGGAAAGATAAAAAAAAGGTAATGTAGAGAAAACAAGGGTTAGGAGGAAGTCTAGTTAGAGGAAAGTTAATTTTAGTGATTCAACTGTGCCAATGAGACTGACAGGTTAAAACACAGATTGATGATAGACAGGCAGACAGAAATAGAAAGAAAGAAGAAAGAAAGAAAGAAAGAAAGAAAGAAAGAAAGAAAGAAAGAAAGAAAGAAAGAAAGAAAGAAAGAAAGAAAGATACATACATACATACATACATACATACATAGGAAAGATAATTCTTTTCCCTACCTACTGTTCACACTTCTAGACTTGTATCAAAACTAAAATGCAAGTAGACTCCTATAGAACAGGGAAGCCTGATCTCTGATATTGCTGTGCCAGTGTCCAAAGGCTTAGATCTAATGAAATTATTTGGAAAAGATATTTCCTGTCAGTCTTCAAATATCAGATCTGGAACCAAGACTGCAACATAAGTAAAATTCCAGCATTTTGGCTGGCTAGATAATCACACAGTGACACATGGAGAGTACTGGCTTCAGGCACATTTTGTAAGCCTACTGCTGGAGAGAATAAAGCCAGCAAAGGAGGGGATGAGCGATGATGTGTGTGACCTCTAGAAACACCCAAAGGATGGTAGGTTTGAAGCAGTTATGAAGGAAATTATCTAAACTAGCCTACATGAAATTTATTTTCTTGGACAAGATTTACACATGAGGTTAATAAATTTTTCTTTTCCCTTTTGTTTCATATTGTCTGCAATTTGCTTGTTATGGGTTTAAAGTTATAGATTAGTGTAGTAGAGGTGACCAGGAGTATGCATCTATCTTCCTTGCACCCCTTCACACCCCTGCACTTCCACCTCTTACCTCAGAACAGCAGGAAACAAAAACATGAAAAACTACAAAGAAATGACAAAGGCTACCAAAATGGAGAAGGGGCCAATCATTGATAGTGTCTAAACCAGTGAGCAGCAGATCAGAAGGTAGACAGACAGGAGGCTAGACAATAAACCCTTACAGAAATGTGACCTAAGATTCATTGACCTTGAAAGTTATTTAAAGGGGTCCTAGCCTACCTACCATGCAGATGTAGAATGGCAGCCCTAGCTCTTCATCTTGAAATCTCCCTGCAATCTTGGAATTCATACAATGGAAGTACCCCTTGACGTGATCTCTCCCTCTGATTAGATGGCTCCTTCCAAGATATTTATTAAAGGAGAATACCCAGGCTAGTGATATCTCATTCCTCTCCAGGCTGTACTCTGGACTTTTTTTTTTTATCATTTTCAAGCACCAAATATCTTCTCCCCAGCCCCTTTCCCTTCTTTTTATGTGTTATCTTCTGCCATAAGCCATTAGCCTGGACTGTAAGCTCCTAGAGGGCAGGAGTTGTTTTATTTTTTTCAGTTGCTACTTGTATTCTTAATCAGGCATAGTGCTTGACTTAAAAAAAGTTTGCTGACTAATAGAAGGTTTACTTTGGGCTCTTCTCCTATAATCCTACAGTACTGGAAGTGCCTTTGTCCCAACAGAGTAGGGAAAAGCTATTTACTGACTTCAGCTACTGTCAGTTAGCCTAGTATATATCTAAACTTCAGGAGCATTTCCTCAATCCATACTTTGTTCCTAGTGTTGCCTGAAAAAATTGACCAAAAAGGAAGTTTAAAGGACATAGCTCCAAAAATCAGGTCATTTTTGGATCTTCAATGGGTAGCAAAAATGCCTCCTCTTTTTCTACTTCATAATCTGGGCCCTTCCAAAGCCATATGAGAAATTAGCAGATGTGGACAGTCTTATCAAGTATACCAAACTGGCATTATTTGCCAATAAACTAAATATGGAACATGAAAAAATTTTAAACTTCTCAATTTTACTATTTTTACCTCTATAATGAGAGGTTTTACTCTGCTAGTCTTTTTTACTAGTACAGTAAAAGAATCATCCTTCTTTGTTCATGGAAAGCCAAACAGGTGGGGAGGTTGAAAGGGAAAGGGTCAAGGAAAGGTGATTTTCATCTAAAAAAATCCTTCAGATGTTAGCATGTGATGGAGAAAAGAAAGTCCAAGTTGATAAAGAAAAAAGGGATTTCGACCTTACATTTAGTTTTTGTATCTCTCTTAATTCTCCCTTAGTATCTTAATTTATTCACACAATACTAGGACCACAGGGCAGAAAAAAAAAGCCTTAGAGGGATTCCAACCCATCCTCTTCATTTTGCAAATGAAGAAACTGAACCCAGAGGAATGACTTGCACAAGATGTCACTGCAAATAGAGCTACAATCAGAATAAAAATAAAACAAACTCCTTAAAGCGAATCCCAGATCTGAACAAATAATAAGATCTGAGTAGACCAGATATTTCAGAGTAGATGAACAAATCATAACAATCAATAAATCTCAATCAGTGGGTCTCAATCAACAAATGAGAATGTAGTAAGTGCTTTCTTTGTATTAAGCATAATTTTATGGTAACTTGAGCTAAGAATTTCACTTTCTTGACTGCATCCAGTATTTACTGCCAGATGTAGGATTTTGCTACTGAAAATCATATAATAGTTAGACCTTTCTGCTTATCTTCATGTGTCTTGAATCAGTTCCAATTGCCTCCTATATTGTGAGCTGCTTCACAGATGCAGAATATTAAATCTAGAAGGTAATTTAGGACACAGAATAACAAACATGGCTTCTAGAATGTTAGAACACAGAATGTCAGATCTTGTTTTTAGAAGAAAGAGAATGCCAGTCCTGAAAGAGATTTAAGAACTTGTTTTTGTTGTTGTTCAGCCATTTCAGTCAAGTTCGACTTTTCATGACCTGATTAGGGGTTTTCTTGGCAAAGATATTGGAGTAGCTTGCCATTTTCTTCTTCAGCTTATATTACAGATGAGGAATGGAGGCTAACAGGGTTAAGTGACTTTCCCAGGTTCACACACAGCTATTATCTGAAGTCAGTTTTCAGTTTAGGAAGATGAGTCTTCCCAATTTTAGACCCAGTACTCTATCTGCTATGCCCCTTAAGTATCCCAAAATATCATTCAGTGATTAGTTGTATCTTACTCTTCATGACCCCATTTGGGATTTTCTTGTTAAAGACACTAAAGTGATTTGCCATTCACTTCTCTAGCTCATTTTACAGATGAAGAACTGAGGCAAACAGGGTTAAGTGACTTGCCCATGGTCATCCAGCTAGTACCTGTCTGAGACTAGATTTGAATTTAGACAGATGAGTCTTCTTGATTTCAGGCCTAGCATTCTATCCACTATGTCATCTAGCTGACTTTTCAGAACAGAGAAGGGACAAATAATATCAGAATTAGAAGGAACCTTAGACAAGCTTTAATCAAATTCCTTTGTTTTATAATTAGTGAAGCTTGTATTTTAAGAGAAGAAAACCATTTATGCAAAGCAATCTACTTTACCCCAATCATAACTGATAATACTATGTTCTGACTCCTGAAAAACCCTCACTCAATACAATTTTTAATTTTATTCATTGCACATTTCATTAAACATATAAGTCAAATGCATGAACAGTAAAATCTATAAAAGGAATCCAACTGAATGTCAAACTACAGCTAAAGGGGCCTTGGGACAGACAAGAGAGTCTATAAGGGACATATTAGCACTGTTTCTTGGGTCTTCTAAAGTTGAGTTAGAGAAATTAAGACACTTAAAGTCATTTGTATGACCTTTAAATTATGGTAGTGGTTGGTATAATGCTTTGCATTTCTATAGTGTATAAAATTTTTTTCAGAGAATTTTCACATTTTCATCCCATTTTGTCCTCAAAACATTCTTTTGTGAAATAGGTGGCCTAAAACTTCTAGTATGGAAGAAAAATCATTGGATTTAGAATAAGAAGATTCAGATTTAGTTTTTGGTTGAGCTACTATCTGCATGACCTTTCCTCCTGCATTTCATCTCCTCTAAACCTTAATTTCCTTAAATGTTAAGTGGAGTTAATAATATGCTACTTCTCTTGAAGTTAGATTATAAATTTCTTTTACCTTAAAACACTAAAATATTAATAAAATCCCTTTATGTTTGTCAAAAACTTTTTAAATTGGGTCGTACCTAAGAAGCCATCTTACCCAAACTCCCAACCAGTGAAAGAATCCTTTCTGTGTGCTCCTTGATGGGTGATGATCTACTTATAGGTACAGAGAACTCACAAGTTTTCCACAAGGTATTTCATTCCACTTTGGGAACCTCTAATTGTAAGGAAGTTTTCCTTATATTTAGCCAAAATCTGCCTCTCTATAATCCTTGATCTTAGTTTTGCCCTTGGATACAACATGGAATACCCACTCTTTTTTTTATGAGGCAGTTTTTCAAATATTTATAGGCAACTATGACGTGTCTAGTCAGTGTTTTGTTTTCTATTCCTGGTATGGCACGGTTGTCCTTGGTCATCCTGGTACCTCATAAGGCATATAGTCTCCTAATAGGGCATAATTCCTTTATAATCTTTGCAAGTGAGGATTGTTAAACTTTACTTTTAAGAATTTTCATACAAGTGGTAGACTGTCTTGGGTGCAGCTAAAGGAAATTTAAGGATTGAATCAAGAATTTTAGTCATAATGTTGCAAGATGAGCACTGCATAAACTTGTGGGATCTGATCCTCTAATCATTTAACACTGAGTAATTTGGGAGAGGTAGAAGTGGGTAGTAGAATGAGTAAAAGGGAAGAAGAAGCAGTGAGGAGAAAGTAACAGGATTTGGGGAATAAATGTAAGAGATAGCAAGAAAACAAGGTTTAAAGGGTATTTCAGGGCAATTTTTCAGTTAATCATAAAAGGTAGAAGTGAATTAAAACCCTCCAAGGAAACAGATTAGTGAAGTGAAATTTCATTTTGCTTTAATTCTTGAATGGCCAGACTCTACACTAAACTATATTACGGTAAGAACTGGTTCATCCAATTCACACAGGAACGATAGTTTTATTTAGAAATTCTTTCATTTATCTTCACTTAGGCAGTAATAATACTCCCAGTGCTTAATATAGCTTCTAATTAAGTTTTGCAAAAATATATGTACTTCTTTATTCATCTGTGAAAGAAATCTTCCTTGCTTTTTTCCTATAAAAATATTATGAGACCTATTACCTTAATATGAAATCATGTAATTGAACTTAGGGAACACTAAAAAAAGAAATAATAAAAGAGTCATATTAAATACCATATTTTTAGGAAGTCACTTTTAAGGGTTTACTTATAGAAATAGAGCTATAGTTCAGTTTCAGTTTAAATAAGTATTTAACAGTAGGATGCTTACCTGAAATATTTTAAATTACTTAGACTGAAAAACTGGGATGTGAATATTAAAACAGACTTTCTATTTCCTATTTTTTAAAAAAATCTATCTATTTCACAAAAAAATCTCACGAGGTTTGTTTTGGCAAGGTTGTTTCTAGTTGTGGCCAAAAAAATGCAGAGAAAAATTTCACTAATATCAAGAGCAAGTTATTTGAAGACTTGAGGTTCTCATAAAAGATTCAATCTCTGCTTTGCTCTACAAACTGTAAAGATTTAATCCATACAGTGTAAATGGGTTTAAGTACCATGAGATCCATCAGTCTAGTTATTGATATGAAAGTTCTTAGATGAAAGGGAAAAAGCACAGATTCTCCTTAGAGATTTTAAAGGAAAGAATAGGCAACTACCCTGCCCTGTCTAGTTTGTATTCACCTACCAGAAACTAGGAAGCTGGATGAGGTAAATGTTTTCTCAATGGCCCTTTCCCAATCTACTATCCTGAGATTCAGTAGGCTGGAAATAATTAACTTCAACAAGCGTTTATTATATTAGAACATTGTGGTAGTTGCTGGAAATTCAGAGATATAAAAGGAGTCTCACATAGTAGTCATGAAAAGCACAGAACCATATAGTACTCGAGCCTCTCTCACTTTGCAACTGAAGAAACTAAGGTCCAAAGAAGTTGTTACTTGCCCAAGGTCACCAAGATAATTAAAGTCAGAGCAACATTTGAACCAAGGTTCTTTGACTGCAGAACTAGTGTTCTTTTCACTGTACCAGATTCTCTTAATTAACCGATGAGGTTTACACAAAAACCTATAAACACAAGATTGTTATAAAAGGTGTAATAATATTGATTAGTTTTACTCTCTTTGATTCCAGAAAATTGTTCATCTTGATTCTGAATTTGATTCAGTGAATATCCCCTTATGAAATTAAAAACAATAGGCTCTCATCTATTTCTAAACATCTATTGAAATCTCAGCCCCAGTTTTGCTATGTGCTATGAGCGTATTGTTTTTAATTTCATAAATTAAAACAAATAGAAGGGTAAGAACTGCTTACTACCCGCTCCTTCCCCCCCAATCCAAACAAATCTTTCCATTAACTAATAGTTCATTCATATTGCCCCAGGTAGGTTCCCTCCCTTTTTTGACTTCTCAAACTATTTCACAAGACCACTTAGTGAATGACAGAGACGTGACTTATATTAGTTTTCAAAAGGACTGTGAACTTCCCCTTTCTCCCCCCACCTCTCTCCTATCCAGAAGCAGCAGGAATATTTCAGTTACAGAATCACCCAACACAAGAGTTTGAAGGAAATTACTGAAATGTTCTAGTTCCACCTGTACCTAACCAAAACTCTTTTCAACAACATCATTGATAAGTGGTCATCTTGCATCTTGACTGAAGATCACCAGTGATGAGGCAAATACTTAGGCATTTTTGCCTTATATGGAACCCATACCTAATTCTTCTTTCTGGTATCAAAGAGAATGAACCTGATCTCTTCTTGATCTGGAAGTTCTGAAAATATTTGGAGGTAGCATTTTCTTCCCCTTTTATAAGCCTTCTTTTATGTAGATTAACCTTCCTCAGTTTCCTCAAATGGTCATTCTATGGCATGGTTTTCAGTTAGTATTAAAGATTTGCCTTGGAACATAGAGGGAAATACTGATTTTTTAGGTTGTTCTGACTGGTTATTAGATAATTCATCTCTTCTTCTGCTTTTTATTCTTCATCTACCAAAATCCCTATCTCCAAAAACCTCTTAAAATGCTTCAATAAATTCAAGTATTGAAACATTTGGCATTATTACATTATAGAATCTCACACTTACCACATTGCTGCAGGTTCTGTATCGAATATTACGTCCTTCACAGCTCCTATATCAGAAAAAAAAGAAATAATAATAATTAGGTGTGTTTCAAACTTTGGAATTTTATAACTGAGATGACCATCAAAATCCAACTCTATTTCTTACCAGGGATGAAACTGTGATACAACTCTTTCTCAAAGAATTTGGATCTTTTTGTTTCTAGTGTAGTAGACTTCCCCTGTCTCCAGAATGAGTTCTTGAGAGTATTATTATCGAATATTAAAACAATCAGATTTAAACTGGGCTAACCCAAACTATCTTCCACACATCCCTCTTATTCATGGATAAGGAATCTAGAACTAGTGCGGAACTGTGGTAAGAGCCTTGTATGTAAAAATCAAAAGACCTGGGTCCAATCCCAACTTCCCACTTATCAATTATCAATGTGACCTTGAGTAAACTGATTTGAGTCTACAGATATCAGATTTATATCCCTATAAAGTGAGGGAAAAAGACTAAATGATCAGATTCCTGTTAGTGCTAACAGTCTAAATATTACAACAGCAGCAAAAATACTCAATACATGTAGCAGTTTGAGAGTATCAAAATTATAATGATTTAATTTCCCCAGATTTCTTCTATTGCTGGGGGTTCTTCTGGCTCTGTAGATAAGCCTTTATGAATTCTTTCAATATATTTCAAGATAAAAAACTGTTTTGTGACCAAATATACTTTAAAAAGAATAGCTTAAAGAAATATTACATCTAGGTCCTGGTTAGTATGAATAATAAATCTCATGGAATAGTTATATATATTCAAATTCAGACTATTCTAAGTAATAATTGCATAAAATATGGTAACCAGTTGTAGCCCAATAAACATATTCAGTGCAAATCAAATGATTTGATCACTGCCTTGAATTAATTTTTATATTAATTGGAACCAATCTATTCCTCCACTAGAGTCAGAGCTGATATTAAGATTTCCTTGCTATTGTAATTCTATTTGTTCCCAAAATATTCGTAACATATACTTAGAAATCTCTCATCTAAGAGAAGAGACATACTAAAACAAAGTTTCCTATAAAGCACATTTCTGTTCAATAAATCCTATTTTCCTATTGATTTCATTGTAAAATTGGAGAGGTATACAACCAAGACAATATATATATATATATGTATAATTTCAAATAATGAAATGTATTTTTTAAAACTGCACTTTTTAAAGAAAACATATATGGTAATACTCAAAACATTACTATTATGATATATAAGAAATATATTTTTTTCAAAAAACAGGGAAGTGAAAAATTTCCCAATTTAATTTAACAAACATTTATTAACGACCTATAGAAGAATTATAAGATTTTCGACCTGGGAAAAGTCTTAAGAGTTCATCTAAGCCACTCTTCTCATTTTACAGATGGAAACATTGAGACTCAGAGAGATTAAGCAACCTGCCCAAGCTTATTAGACTCTTTGATGGCATGACTATTATCTATTTGTCCCATTCCATCTTCTGTCTTCTGACTGTTAAGTAAGTTGTCAATCTCCATCATTTGGGGAATGGCTGAACAAATTGTGGTGTATGATTGTTATGGAATACTATTGCACTGTAAGAAATAATGAGCAGGTTATCTAAAAGAAACCAACCAACAAACCAAAAATCTACATGAAATGGTGAAGAATGAAATAAGCAGAGACAAGAAATTATATATAATAATGGAAATATTGTTTGAAGAATGACTTGCCCACCTCAAGGGAAAGAACTGATAAAAAGTAACAAGCAAGACCTAGTTTTATATTTACATATATCTTTTTGTCAAATAATACATTTTCTAGGGCAGGGATGAAGGAACAGAGGGAGGGAGATATGTGGGAATTTTCATGTAACAAACAAATAAATTAAAAAACAACAATGCAGCTATATTTTTCGCCTACTTCCAAGAGTTTTAGTATTAATTATTTTATCTTTTATGCAATTGAATTTATTAGCTTTTTCCAAGACTTTTTTGATGCTAACACCTATAGAGTAAATTTTCCCTATCCCTGTATAATAGATCATAACTACACACACCACTAAGTATTGAAATATTTAAAACTTGCTTAGTAATGGATGTTTGCCATAATGTCTGCTAGGATACAACAGTGTCCAACAACTAACATCTGATAATGATCAGCAAATTATTAAAGTGTGCCTGTAAATGTACCATTCTTTTGAGAATCTAGTGTTTTGTTTATTTAGTTGAAAGCTGGTGTCCTCATTACAGGGTGTTAGCTCAGCAAAATAGCATTTGTTGAGTGTGGCAAAGGGCTAATCATTGGACTGTTGACTGCAGAGGTTATCTTCAGTCATTTAGCAATGGAATAGGGGACAAAATAATGTGTAAGATGCTTGAAATGAGACTCCCAAATTTGAAAATTGCATAGTAAATCTGTTAGAAGGAAAGAGGGCCTCTTGTTTACCATGAAGATCTTATTTAATTATTGACTTACTAATAAACTCCAGGATTTGATTAAGTATATTTATGAAAAGCAAGTGGTTACTATACTGATAGTCTACATGTGGTAAAAAGATCTCTTGGCACAGTATTTATGAAAATATCAATATTTATTTCTAAATTTTCCATGTCCTGATTGTATAACTTAATAAAGTTTATCATTTTACAAAAGGTTGACTTTGTTAAAATGGAATAAATATTTCAGTAAAATTGACAGAGTGACTTTTAAAATGAGGACTGTGCTCTGGCCAAGTTTCGTATATTATATTCAGAGAATTATTGATTTATCTGGGCACAAAAGCCTCATGTGAGAATTAAATGGTGAAAAAGATCATTTATTTTTACACTTCATTTATATAAAACAGCTGAATAGTTTCCTTCACATTTAAACAAAATAAAATTCACCTCTGGGGATGAAAACAAACACTAGAAATCTCAGTCCTCAGATCATTTTGGAGTTGTTATGGACCACTCAGAATAGAGAATCTAAATAACTTTGCCTTTTCTACCACGACTATTCAACTGTGATCGGGAATTTGTTGCTTGAAGTAGATACAGAGAATAAGAAGCTTCAAAGATTCACTTTAAAAGTAACAAAAGTTTTGAAGAAAATTAATTTTTTAGATTGGTGTATCACGTCAGCACTCCTTGGTAGCCAGTATTTAATCCTAACCAATTTACCCTCTCAAAAATATGAGCTGACTCCCTCTCTGGAAGTTGTGTGGCAGCCTTCTTTAAGGAGAAATCACAGTGAATATCACTTCTAACAGAGCTGAGGTAAGCAGGAGGCACAATTTCTTTGTCCCTCATTAGCACAGAACAAACTGTACCACTTCTTCCATTTCTCAAAATCCTGATGTTATCTCAGTTTCAATTATTAAAACTTACCAACCTTGGAACAGATGAATTGCCATGGAAAATTTAAAGATCTTTTTTCCACGCACCACCAATTGGTTGGCTTCCATTCCTCTCCTCTCCCCAATTTATATTGTCTAATTCTTTAAAAGGGAGAAGATGACTCATATTTAGCCCTTATTATGAATAAACAAACTCTCTTTGATAATTCAAGTACCTTAGGCTGCTTCTACTTGTACATTTTTCTTTGCTAAAAAAGTAGTTCCTCTGTGAACAAATGCATCCTTCTGAAGGTAGAGCCAGACCTTCCCCTAGAAAGGTGACATGGGACTGTGTAACCTAAAACCAGAGGGCTCTCCAGAACAGCACCATTTGTATTCAGCTCCTATAAAGATCCAGACTCTTACCTTTGGACTATAAAAAAACAGAGGAGTGCTAAGTAAAAACAGGTTACTACTTAGGATTGTTCTTGATTTTCAAATATGGGATCATGAGCAAAGAATTTTGAAATAGGAGAGTCCATCTGCTTATATAATCCCCCCCCCAAAAAAAACCCAAACCTTTTAGTCATTCAAAAGGAAAGAATGAGCACTTTAAGAGAGAGTAAACATAAAACCATCTTAGAGATTCAAGCCAGAAGGACCCCAGGCCATTTAGACTATTGGTCCTAAAATGACCAAGGATTAAATAAGACAAGCAAATTTACAGCCATAGCAGAGATTTCATATAGCTTTTGAGTAACTATTTTTCTTCATCCCTTCATATAACCATTTGAATTTTTAACAGATTTATGCAGCCAGAAGTTGCCCTATGAAGCCATTTGTAACACTCTCACATATTTGAGGTTTTTCCTAAAGATATTGGGAAGAACCATGAATCTTGTACCTGCCAGCAAATACACTGTTGGTGGGGCTTGTTGATTAGGGACATTTTCATTTTTTACAAGCCAAAACATCAATGTAAGTTTTTTTTAATTCATACTGTTATATTAGTTTGCATAGTCACTGAAAAGAAAATTTAATAACACCAAAGAGGGAATATCTATGCTTTATTAAGTATTAGATAAGTTAGAGGTCCATCATTATTCATTTAAGCAAACAAGTACTTATTGTCTAGTATGTACCAAGAACAGTGGCAGGTATCAAGGATATAAAGACGTAGTGAAACAGTCTCTTCAAGGAACTCACAATCTAATATGACAAACAACATATTTATAGAAAATTAAAAACAAAAATTGGAGAAGGAAATAGCAAATCACTACAGTATCTTTGCCAAGAAAACCCCAAATGGGATCGAGAAGAGTTGGACATGACTGAAATGTCTGAACAATAACAAATACAAAATATATGCAAAGTAATTTCCAGGGACAGGGCGCAAGTAACTAAAATTTTAGTCTGAATTAGGATGGGCTTTTTGTAGGAAGTGGTACCTGATGTGAGCTTTGAAGGAGATATTCCTTAACTATTCTTCAGCTGTGTACTCCAAGAATCTAAGCAGTGAAAGTGCTACATTAATGCTGTACAAATTGAACATAATAGACTTCTCTACTAGCAGCAATGCAAGGATCCAGAGCAAGGCTCAGAGGAAGAACTGTGGGAGTAGAAACACAGAAGAAAAACGACTGCTTAATCACATGGCCTGATGGGAATATTATTGGGCATGTAGACACTAACCAATAACTCTAGTCCAACTATCAATAATATGAAATTAGGTCTTAATCAATGGTATACATGTAAAACCCAGTGGAATTGTGTGTCAGCTACAGGGGTGGTGGTGGTGGGGTTTGGGGGAGAGCAAAAGAACATGAAACATGTAACTATGGGAAAATATTCAAAATTAAAATTAAAAAAAGAAATAAAAAACAAATGATCACTCTCATGCAAATATCAATAATCTGGAAATAGGTCTTGATCAATGACACATGTAAAACCCAGTGGAATTGCATGTTGGCTATGGGAGGCAGGGAAGGAGAAGGGGAGGGAAAGAACATGAATCACATAACCATGGAAAAATATTCTTAATTAATCAATAAAATTAAATTTTTTAAAAGGCTGTACATTAGCGAGCTATATAAAGATGATGCATTGTTCAGGAACAAGGATAGGTATTTAATTTGTATGAGATTATTTAGGAGATAGTTTCGCTAAACAGTAGAACATTCGATTTTGGAGATAATTTTTCCAGATTTTTACAACCCTTTTTCCTCTTATGAGCCTAGTTAGGACTAGTATTTACCTTTTCTCTCTTCACTCCATCATCTGTAAGAATACTTCCTGTGTGAAAGAGTCCCTCTCCACTCATCTGTGATACACTGTCCTTTCCCTTCTTTCATACACTAAGAATTAAAATATTCCTCATTTAAGGTAATCCTGATGCCAAGTGTCCTATACTATTAAAAATTCTGCACCTCTCTTCTCTAAAATTCTATGATGATTATTTTTAAAAAATCTCTGCCACACTCCTCTATATCTTAACATTTTGTAATATTTCTTGAAATGTTTAGCACCTGTGCCCACTAAGAATCTTGTCATTCTGAATAGATGATGACTTTGATTATAGCATGACCTCTTTGAGAATAACACATACTAAATACTATTAAATTTTATCTGGAAAATTTCTAATGTTTAAATTGAAAACATATATGAAAGGCATATTTCATATTTTAGTCCAAGCTTTTTGTTTTTCTATCCACTAGGGATTCATCATTCAGTATCAGTTAACAAGGCCAAAAATCATTATCTGATTATTGTATTATGTCCAAATCATGAAAAGTCTTAAATGACAGACTAACAGTAATGAAAGAATACCTGACTTGGAATCAGGAATTCTGGGTTTCAAATTCTGGATGTGAAACTTAAATTGTTTTATTGTGGACAATTCATTCAACCTCTCTCTGATCCTCAGTTTCCTTATCTTTGAAATGGAGATAATAATACCTATGTTATTGTTTAACAGGATCATCATGAGGAAAATGATTTTTAACTATTAAAATACTTGCTGTTATCATTATTAGCTCAAATATTCCCTCAAAATATACACCCCGTTAAACATACAATGGAGAATTAGCTTTAAAATAAGGAAGACACACAAATCTCTACTGTGGCTTCACTCCAAATACTATAACTTTCAAAAATATATACAAAACATATCTTTCACTCAAGCATTCAGTCAAAAAGTCCCATAAGCCCAGTGCAGGACTCCTCCAAGTTCTCCACTGCCTCCTTAGCATGTGAGATATCACGTGGCTCAAACAGATTAGTGCTAGGGGAGAAATTTATTCTTCTCTTGGTAGATAGATATGCAAGCCAAACTATTATGACAACTTGATAAATGTAGCTTTTGAAAATGCTTTCTGTTGTAATAATACAACAAACAACAAGAAGGCAAAATGCCAAACACTATCAATCAATTTGGGAACTGGCTGGGAAAAAAACACCATCACAGTGTCACACTGACTCTTTGAATTTGCCAGAGGTCCAAACCTTGGCTAATGAGCCAAAATGCAAGTCAGGCTTATAGATTTTGTTTCAAAGGAGTTTTAAACCAACTTTTGGGGGCTAAGGGGTGATGCTAAAAACATGGCACCATGAGTAGTGAGTTGCTATTAAGAGCTTATTTCTACAACCTTAAATAACACTTATGTGACCTCAGTTTTATGTTTCAATACTTCTAAGATATATTGATTTCTTATTATAAAGTTGATCTGAACACTGAGTCCCAAGAGAGATTTATTTACGAAAGCTACAATTATCTCATATACTGCACTTCAAGGTTATACTCTATCCAAATAAGCATTAGATAGTATGGGGGTTGGGAGGGTGTACCCAGGATCATTTTTTTCTGATCTTGTCAGAGGCATCAGAAGCAGGGGAGTGAAGAATATTATAGTATATTCAGACTATCCTTATTAATAGTTTAATAAAACTGGCAATGTTTTTACCTACAGAAAAAAGCGTATGCTATCACAGTACCTGGCACAAAGTAGTTGCTTAGTATTTTGATGGATTGGTTTCTCATACACTTCCATTGTGAGCTTTAGGGTGGTCTACTGGCTGTTGTGAGCTTTCAGTATGATCTAAGCTTCTGATAAAAGAGAAATCTCTTGGATATCAACTTTCCTAAGGTGATAATAACATTGAGTAAGACTATTTCTCAGTAGTACATTTTTTAGTATAAACAGAGCTACTAAATCTTTCAAGAAGAAAAGTCTCTGCTTAGTTGTATGTAGTCATTTTTTTTTTCTGAACAATTATGGTTTTATACTCCTTGGCCTATCTTAAAAGGAAGGCTTGCTCAATAGTGAAGTCTTTACAAATAGGAGATAAAACTAGAAGAAGGAGGAGATAGTTGACTATAATCACAAGCAAAGAAAGCAAGACACATGTGATATTGTAGGGTGTATGGCCAGAATTTTGGTGGAGTGAAAAACTACTCTGATTATACAATCAGTTAGTCAATAAGAATTTATGGAGTACCCAGAGTGTGTTCCTAGGGGTTCTGGGGAATAGAGAAATATAAGATATTGACCCTATCCTCAAGGAGGATATTTGGGGAGGCAAAGTCATAGGACCACAGTATGATTAAGACTTAGAGATGAAATAAATCTTATGGAACAAATGATTCAAAACCCTTATTTTACAGATGAGTAAACTGGGGCTCCTAAGGTCAAATGGGTAGGAAATAGCTAGGCTAGAATTAAAGCCTCTCTCTTTTGAATACAAATAATAAGTTCAAATTAATATGATCCCTTCAGGTTCTTAAAGTACTTTCCTTACAGCAGCTCGGTAATAAGACACACTTTATAGATTAGTAAACTGAGGCTTAGAGATATCAAGCCACTTTCTCAAGGTTATGTGTATCATAGCTGAGTCATGAATTCAAATCCTCTCCTCTGTTTTCTGTACAGACACATAGATACTTGGAATAGTTATAGAGAAGTATAAGACCATACAGAATATGGTCAAAAGCCATAGCTTGTGATGACAGGAGTTAAGAAAGGGTAGCAGATGGAGTAGTATAGGCATTGCTTGTGTCTTTGTCAGGCATAGAGGATCTTATTTTACCAATCCCTACATCCCCATTCAGTTCTGCCCGAGGATTTCAGTTATATGGCATTTATTGTTTTTCTAATTTCAGTCATGTCTGACTCTTTGTGCCCCCATTTGGGGTTTTCTTCACAGAGATACTGAACTGGTTTGCTTTTTCTTTCTCTAGATTTGCCCAGGATCATGAAACTATTAAGTGTGTGAGGTGGGATTTGAACTCATGAAGATGAATTTTCCTGATGCCAAGCCCAGTGCTCTATCCACTATGGCATCCAGCTGCCTTTTATGTGGCATAGATCTAAACCTTGAGAGTGAAATGTGAGTACAAGAGATTAGGAAAGAACTGGAGATTTTCCTTCATTATTACTCCCTCCTTCCACACTCCTACTACCTAAGGCACTAATGAGCAAGTTTTTCTTTAACACATAAAGAACTTTCAGTCTCTTCTTTCTGTTACTGCTTCATTATTAATCACCTGGAATTTATATAATCATGGCATTTAAGATTTAGGTGGGACCACAAAAGTTTTCTAGCCTAAGTCACACTCCCTTAAAAAATCTAAAGATCGAACAAGTAGTTATCAGATCTGTATTTGAAGAATATGGATGAGGGGGAACCCATTACCCCTAAAGTAAGACTCATTCTACTCTTGTAAAGCTCTAGTTATTAAAAAGACTTTCCTTCCCTCCAGCCTAAATTTATCTCTGGCAGTTAGATGGTGCATTGGCTAGAGCTCACTAGTCCTGGAGTCAGGAAATTCTGAGTTCTACCCAGTTTGCCTCAGCTTCCTTATCTGTAAAATGAGCCATAGAAGGAAATGTCAAAGTCCTCCAGTATCTTTGCCAAGAAGAACCCAAATGGGATCAAGAAGAATTGGACACAACCTAACAACAACACTTTCCTCTCTGCGACTTTTATCCTTTGCTGCCACTTCTGCCTTCTAGTACCAAAGAGAACACATCTAATCTCTCTTCCATAGGTCAGTCCTTGAAATGCTTGAAAACAGCTCTCAAATTCTTTAATCCATTTTCTCTTTTTTAGGCTAAATATCACTAGTTTCCTCAACTGATCCTTGCATGGCATAGACTTGAGGCACTTTACATTCGCTTAAAATCCATTTCTGTAACAAGCTGTTAAAAAAACATATACATATATGTGTATATGTATACATATTTTTACTGAGAATTTATCCTGGATCCTAGATTTAGAGTCAGAGGTTTTAGGTTCAAATCTGCTCTGTCATTTATTTCCTAGGTGATTTTAGATAAATTATTGAACTTCTCTGGGCTTTAGTTTTCTCATTTTTAAAATAAGAGGGTTGAACCAGATTAGAGGTATTGAACATGATCCCTAGAGGCCTACACATAGCCCACAACATCCAGAATACAGTTGAATTGGATTAAAATGCAATTGGAGAAAATAGATAACAAAATAAATGAAAATACATAAAATAAATATTACATTTTAATAATTATCAAGATACAGCTGGCAGGGAGGATTAGTGGCCTGCATTTCTATTGGAGTTTGATTCCACTGGACCAGATAATTATTGAGGTTGTTTTTAGCGCTACCTTATATTAAAGGAAATAAAAGTTTGTGCTTACATATTTATTTCCTCCTGCTTGTTTATCACTGCTTTTTCACTTTGGATTGATAAACTGTACATAAAAGCAGTTTATAATGTATGTATACATACCATCATATTTGTAAGTATTGTTGCCAGTGTGTGTGTGTATATATATATATATATATATATAGTGGGAGTTGAAAAGTGATGTACTACTTTGGCCAGGGAAGAGAATTTTTCATCTAATTCTTCTATCTGAAGCAGATGTCCATTAAAAACGTAATCTTAGGCGATCATAGTATTTTCTTTAAGCTACTGGCATAGGCAGTAGATTTCAGCCTGATATATTTTAAATATCCAAAGTTAACAGAGGCCAGGAGGGATTTTTATAACATACCACATGGCATAATGGGTAAAAGTATTTTAATCAGTATGTGTATTCATATCTTTGCGTAAGAATATGAATGAATTGTTAAAAGTTATTGATATACCTTATAAAGCTCTCTCATACTCTACTGTCATCTAGCTCAATAGTCTCATTTTACAAATGAGGAAACTGAGGCTTAGAAAGTTTACCATAGAAAGAGGATACTTGGACCAGCTACCAGAGTTTGGCATGTGTATTTATATACTCATGGTAACCTACAGCAGCATAACATCAGGCACACAGGCAAATACAAGATCCATTTGGGGTTCTCTTTTGTCAGTTTCAACCTCTGGGTAAAGTAAAGAAGGCACCTTTTACTCCTCTCACCTGCCACAGTACAGCCTCTGGATACTAGTTACACATATGAGAATTATGTAGTCAATAATTGATGAGTCATGAGTGCCCAGAAGACATCTTAAGGTCATTAGGAAGTGGTAAGATACCAGAGAGGCAAAACTTAAGTGCTGAGTAATATTAAAGGACCTTGAGGAAAGCCTCTAGGACATTTGCTGTGCCCCTCTGGAGGATTTATGTGAGGAAGTGGATGAGTTACACAAAGGACCAGACAGCCCAGATACTTTGCAATGTGTATCATTGGAGGCAATATTCACAAGAAGTGGTAGCTAGCACGATGACCTCTCTTTCTATGCATTAAAACTCTTTGGAAAACACAATGGATTGTGCCTATGACTGACATTAAAAAAAAAACACCATCTTCTAAGGAGGGAAAATTGCACACGATACATATATACAAGGGAATATTTTTCTCCCTGACAATGCCATTTTTGGGCGTGAATATATTAGAGTTTAGTAAATTCAGAAAACCATTTAGCCTTTTAAAACAGAACTACCTACAATGTACTTCCATTAATTAAAAAAAATTATGCTCGATGGAATGTAACATTTATTTCTAACCTGGATATAATAATACTAGCAAACACTGATTGTGGTATCTTAAAGTTTACAAAGCACTTTACATTACATCCATTGTATCACTGAGTCCTCATAGCTACCCGAAGAGGCAGGTGCTAGTATTCTCATTTCATAGTGATACACAGCTATTAAGTATTTAAAACAGAATTCAGATCTTGTTTAAAAGGATGGATTTAAACTGGGGCTCCAAAATCTACTTTTTGCACAAGAAGCCAGAAGTTCATTAAGATGGTTTCAATACACAGATTTTACATGGCTACCAAAGAGACAGGGGAAGGCAAAGCCATTCAGTCAATAGACTAAGGTCTGACTTCTAAACCTAAGGTAATCTAATCAAAGGTGTGAAAGAAGTCTACAGAAATAATATCTTCTATTTACCATTCTGGGGTAGCCAAATCCTGAATAATTCATGGAAGTTTGAAAGATCTCTAAAAGAGGAGTTCTTTCAGTGGCTGGTTTCTTATGCCTGGGGCAACAGCCATGCCTCAGTCTTGACTTGCTCATGCCTACCCCTCCCACTCTGCTAAAACTTCAAAACTGATGGAAGAACTTTGGCAGAAAGACATTTCTTTACCAGAAAATTTCTTCTTTCCATTTAGCACAATCTGTAGATCTTTAGGTAGTAAAAAGTACTATGAAATAAGGACAGGGGAAAATATTAGGGGGAGAAAGAATAAAAAGAGAGAGCTATGACACTAGCTAAATAGTATTCTATTCACCCCCAAAAAACATGATAAAAGCTCTTTTCATTAAAATGAAAACAACTAATGGGAGATCAAAGGAGAAGAATAAAATGATACAAAGGATATTAACCTAAACACATGAATTAATGTATAATTTTAAAAATTATTTCTCTCTGAAGTAGACTAAGGAATTAACATCTTTCATAATGGAGTGCAAAGGTTATAGACACAAAAGCTCTTCCCATTATCTATTAATGTATTCCAGCAAACTGGTTTATAGGATAAGCCTGGCCATAAATTGGCCAGAAACATTAAGTCTTTGGCCTTAGTTGAATGCTCCTGAGAGGAGATCAGGGTTTGGAACAAAGTGTCCATCTAAGATATATGTCTTGGAATATTAGAACTCCTGGACTACATTTAGACTAGGCGTTAACCCAAAACTCAAAGTAAAGGAACCACAACCTTTCAGACCAAAAATGTGCAACCTCTGTAATACTTTAAGAAGACCACCTCATATAAATGCTCTGAATAGTTGGACCCATTCTGAATTTTGCATACTTTTTGTTAGATGAAAACAAATATTTCCAGGGAAATCAAAGCTGATAAGTGAGATTGCTATATGAATTTAAGCTTCTCTTTGGGGTTTACTTGATAAGATTTAAAGAAAAAGGAGATGAAATTATAATAACATTTTTATAGCACTTTTGGATTTTCAAAAAACTTCTACTAATACCCTTTTGAAGAAAGTAATGCAATGATTATTTATAGGAGGAAACTCGCCCAAGGTCATACAACAAATAATTATCTGAGTTAACATTTGAACTCAGATTTCATGAGTCAAAGACAAGTATACTTTCTACTATGCCATATGACTAATAGTTGTTAGCAATAATCCCTGGTTTAGTACAATATTATTTGGGGTGGGGGCAATAAAGGAGAGTGAAAATTCAGGGTGTCCCTGATCAATGGATTCCCTTCCCCTCCTTCTACTTTCTCAGTCTGGTTGATGGAACCCAAGGAATGAAAGTGAGTGACTTGCTTGGTAGATATGATGCATCCAGGGTGGAGCATCAAGAGATAACAAAATATACCAGGGGTCTATGGTGCTGAAGGCATGAGTCACTTTGACCTCATGCGTTCTCTGTATGTGTGCCCACCCTTTTCATGCGCTGTGCATTCATGGAGGAGTATGTATCAAATTAATGGGGATAGCTACTGATTAACTATTTAATGGTAATAACTCTTTGCTACTTTTTTTTGGCTTAAGTGGCTTTATTACATTGTAACTGTGAAGTGGCTTGAGACATTTGTGTTGGAGCTTTTTTCTATCTGCAGAACAGAGCTGATAGGCATTTTCTAGAAGCCATTGGGAATGAGGTACCCCTGTCTTCACTAGGAAGCTTATCAATTTCCTGACTCAGGGTAATGAATCACGGGGCTTCTTGGGGAATGATCCCTCACTCTGGGGGTCAATTCCTTTGACTACATGCTTTTCTTATGATTATAAAACAAAAATCCCTGAGCATATGGCAGTATTCATATAGATTTTTATCACCCTAACTCTTCCCCAACAATTAGCCAGGATCATTCCAGTATCCTTAGAAAAAATAGATCTAAAAAAGTGAAAAAGCAAGACTGGCAAATATTGATTGATATAATACCACAGACAAGTTGTCAATCAACCCTTTCTCCCACTTGCAGTTTGTTTAACCAGTTCCTGGGACCACAAATCGTAAAATAAGAAATAATTTGGTATTCCTCTCCAGAGAGTCCTTTTACCTCTTTCCCATCCTCTACCTCCCATCCTCTAAACTTCTTTGAGAAAGTTTGTCTGAAGGCAGACAGTTCTTAGGTACATTGATCTTTTTTTCTCTTTTCTTAAGAAAAGTTATTATGCAATAATATTATAGAGTCATGACTTCTAGTACTTGATCTAAACCATATAGGAAAAAAATGGAGTAAAGAGCAAATATAAAGTTCTTATAAATTAGGAATACTTTATAAAATAACTACTGATTTCCAGCTAAATAACAGAAGTTTACATGGTACCAGGTAGTAGAGAGGTTACACTGTTAAGACTCAGAATTTCCAAAAATGAATTTAAAAAAAATGAAATAGTCATAGTATGTATTTTTCACTGCCTTCCTTTGTTGCCCAAACCAGAAATAGGGCACAGGGAAAGGCAGCCTACCTCTGTTCTAGATTAAGATTTTGGGAAAGTGAAACTGCATTTACTTTACTCAG
This sequence comes from Gracilinanus agilis, assembly GCF_016433145.1. NCBI lineage: Eukaryota > Metazoa > Chordata > Mammalia > Didelphimorphia > Didelphidae > Gracilinanus > Gracilinanus agilis. The sequence goes on from NC_058130.1 coordinate 110,038,165, forward strand.
GCCACCAGAATGAATTCAGTGGGGGCACCAAGGAAGCAAGCCAAATCAGAGATGAGTAGGCCAGTGCTTTATCCCAAACATCTTGCCACTGCTAATTAACTGGGGCTGACCCTGGTAATTAAGGCTTGTCTGCATTTTCACTTTATTTTGTCTTTCCAGAGAATACTACAATGTTCATTGAACATTTTCTGTTCCTGGAGGCACTGGCGATAAATGGGAGCCCCCTACCTGTACCCTCCAGGACCAAAAAAAAAAATTTAAAAAAAAAATCCCAAACCTGAAAAAATAAACAACGAAAAATCCTCCTTTGAGTTGGATAGCATTTTCTGACTACAAAACATCACATTACTTTTTTTCCTTCCAGTCAAACTCGCTTGTTGCTATTTCCTCCACACTGATGGCATTCCACCTCCTGCTTTCATGCTGTCTATCAGATTTGGAATGCACTGTTCTTCTCACTTCCCTGCTTTGGAATACTTAGCTTTCTTAAGGTTCACCTCAAATGCCACCTCTAATAGAAAGCCTTTCTGGATCACAGTAATTATTAATGCTTTCTCCCTACTCAAATTATCTTGCATTAACTTGTCTGCGTACACACTGTATCCCCCTACTTGGATGAAAGCATCTTGAGGGGCAAATTATTCCATTATTGTCTTCCTACATGCATTCCATATTTGATGAGGGGAGGCTTTAGTAGAAAAATAATAGATTTATGATTTCAAAAATGTGGAAAATTCCTGACAAGGAACTCTATACCAATGTATATCAGGGCCTTCTCTGTAGTTTAAAATCTTAGAAATTTGATGAGAAGAGAAATGATTTCCTCAGGGTAACAGGCCTGTTGAATTGAACTGTGCTGTAAGAAGAATTATGAACCCATCCATAAAAGGTGGATGACTGATTTATCGCAAGGACATAGATCCACGTGGCAATTGTTGACTCTGATCTTGGTTTTCTGATTCCAGTACCACCTTTCTGCTACTCCATACATATTCATTCTTTTATTAAATGCTGACTTTTAGGCATAATTTAAAGACCAATACCAAAGAGATAGGGGAAAGCTTGTGAAAATTTCATAACTTTCTTCTCTTTCTTTGTTCACTATGTAGTCTATCAGTCTTCCGAGATCATCAAAGGCCCAGATTCAGCTTGCTTTGACATCATCTCTTAAACTAATGTGTTTTCTCTTTTATTGCCCTTATTAGGCACTCTGAACATATCAGAAAAAGATAAAAAGTAAGAAAAAGAATAGCTTTCCAGAGAAATTAGAAATTTTGTATGGAGGATTCTATTATCCCATTGTCAGGATCACACCCCCAAAAGAATAGGAAAGAAAATGGGTTTGAGGACATAGCTGTTACAAGCATTGTAACAGAGCCATCATCACACAACCACTGTGTTTCTGTGCCCAAGATTTTATGTGATAGTCCAATGGTCAAGACTTCCCAGAGAATATAGACACACAAGAGCAGCAATGGTGCTTGGCACACAGAAGGCATTTAATAAATGTTTGTTGCTCAGTTTATTGAAATCCTTAGCAAATAAGATCAAATAGAAAGCTGTCTGTTGATTTATCTACTTTTGGAAGCAACTTATTTTTAAATGGATCATATTTCTTTCTTCTTTACTAAAACCCTCCTGATGTCTTACTAGCTGTGGGGTATAGTTCTCAAAGGCACCTTATAGTCAATGACAAGTTCTCACTGGCTAGAATTGTTTCAATCATCTGTTGTCTAAAGGCCAGCCTAGCTAACTATCACCAGTAGACTGACTACCACCTGATGAATTTTGTTTGGCTATAGTAAACCAGGAAGAAACTAATGAGGAATAGAGGGTTGTGCTAGACAGTATTTACATGAATGAAGTTATAGACTTTAAAAAGTGCTGAATTATCCTTTCTCCATTTATAAGTGAATCTATATCAGAGTATACTCAGACACTCAAATGGACCATCTTCTAGAAGGGCTCTGCAATGTTCTGAGTCTTGAACATGACTTAAAAACAAACTAAATTAGAACATGGGGGTCTCAAGTTGAAAAGTTTCACCTTAGGACCATGTTGGCAAACCTATGGTATGAGTCCCAGAGGGGCTACTCTCCTTCCCACCTCCACCATGTTTGAGAACATTTTTCACATCACCCATCACTCTGCTGAGCAGCCCAATGAGAGTGCTTCCTCCCTCCCCTGTCTGGGGTAAGGTTGGGGATTCACATATAGCATGAAGGTTGCAGTTTGGGCACTCGGTCTCTAAAAGGTTCACAATCACTGCCCTAGGAGATCAAAGGTATTTGCAGAACTTATGGGTTATTCAGTGGATTATAAATGAATGTTCTCATGTATGAATCACACTTTCAAACATATGAAGTTTGAGGGCAGAAATCCTGCCTTATTTATTGATTGCCTTCTCTTAGGGCTGACAGTATCCCACACACAACAGGTGCTTGATAAACATGATTAGTTAATAATATATTTTGCTGCATAAGTATTTGGTTGAATGTTCACACCCAAAGAGTAATTCTTAATGAGGCTGTTGTATCAATATCAACAAGTATTTATTGAGTGTCTACTATGTGTACTAGGTATTGTTGCTGATTCTAGTGTATTTGGAGAGGAGTGTTTTCATATTTGAAAAAAATTAGCCATAGCAAATAGTATCTTGATATTAATAGATAAACTTCTCCCAATTCCCTTTGAAAAAACACACATTTGATTTGTAATGCTGGTTAATAATTGTACTGAGTTATTTTTAACAGAGTCCTACTTTTATACAGAAATCACATTTTGCAGAAAGTCTTATTTTTAGCCATGACTATGAGAAACTGTATGGACTACATGCCCATAACCATAACCTGATGTAATATTGCGTAATAGTTTAGCCATTTTGTATCTAATTAAATTCGCCTCAGGTCTAAAGCAATAAATAACTTTCAGGCTTAGGAATTTACAAAAATGTACACATTTTCCTAACTTCAAAATTGGAATTGTACCAATACATCCTTATCATCAGGTCGTTTCTCCAGAGGGTAAGATATCTGGATGTCATTTGTTGAAAGATATCTTGTGGAAGAGGAGCAGAGATGGGGGCTGTGCAATGAGATGGGTGTAGGATGTTTGCACATTATAAATTTGCCATGGGAATATGCTATGATTTGATAATGTTAAGTTGAAGACTAGAAATATATGAAACCATAATACTCACATATAGCATTATTGTCTGGTTCTGAAATGTCATATGTATGTATATAAAGATGCAGAAAGGAGGGAAGAGATTAGAGAATGTAAAGAAAAACCTAAAGCTATGTGTTAATGACCTACATTTTTAGGGGGAAATTGCTATTTAGATCACTATTTTGTAATTCCATTTCATCTTTAGTTTGGGCATTAATGTAATATGCTAAAGTTCATCATGCTTATATATACGTTACATCATAGAGCAAACTAAGGTATGTTAAAAAAACTTGCTCATTTTGGCTATCTTGTGAAAAGAAAAGCAGGAATATGATTGAGGTGTCAATAGTGTAGGCAGGTGGTTATAAATTTATTTTTTACATACATAACCTAGAGATGGGACAGATGCTTTGGAAAATGTCATAACATGTCTACATTTTTAAATGACTTTTAATTCTATTAAAACAGATTCCTTCACTAATTTCCTTCTTGGCTGCTCATCAGAGTACAGAGATAACCTTAGATTCTTGAACACTTTTTCAACAGAGTACAATTAGGAGTTCTAATTAACCTTTCTTTTGTTGTTTTAAATATATAAAACAAAATACATAGGCTAACAAAGTAAATTAATTATGTTGAACTATAATTACCAAAACATTTTTTAAAGTTCATGGACCTTAGTTGGAGAACCTCTGCTCTATCTAGATTTTCCACAAATAGGCCACTCTTTCACTTTAGGACCGCTGTTTACATTTAAGGTATCCAAAGACCTTTCCATGAAACAACATAGTAAGGTAAGTGCTGCTAGTGTTACTATTCTTATTTCACACATAAGGAAACTGAGGCTTTGAGAGCAGAATCCGAGATGCTGTGTTTTGCCCAGAGTCACACAGCTAGTGAGTGTCTAAGACAGTTTTTAACCCAGGTTTCCAAAAGCATTCTTTCCATTATGCTAACCATCTACCATGTGACGAAGAATCTAGTTTAGCTGAAAACAGCTCATCTCAAGAAGGGCATAGAGATAGCACAGTGCAGAATGGACATAGCTCTGAGCCTGGCATCAGGAAGATCTGAGTTCAAATTTGAACTCAGATATTTAGTAGATAGACAAGTCACTTAATCCTGATTGACTCCATTTCCTCGTCTGTAAAAATTGCTGAAAAAGGAAATCATAGACTACTCCAGTATCTTTGCAAAGAAAACTCCAAATGGAGTCATGAAGATTTGGACACAAATGAAACGACCTAACGACAACATCTTAAAAAGTTTGGCTATATTTATAGCTGTGCGCTTTGTGGTGGCAAAAATTGGAAAATGTGGGGATACCCTTTGATTGGGGAATAGCTGAACAAATTGTAGTATCTGTTGATGAAATACTATTGTGCTAAAAGGAATAAAGAACTGGAGGAATTCCATGTGAACTGAAATGACCTCCAGGAATTGATGCAGAGTGAAAGAAGCAGAGCCGGGAGAATGTTGTACAGAGATGGACACACTGTGGCACAATCAAACGTAATGGACTTCTCTACTAGTAGCAATGCAATGATTCAGGACAATCCAGAGGAACTAATGAGAAAGAACACTATCTACATCCATAGAAAGAACTGTAGGCACAGAAACACAGAAGAAAAACAACTGCTTGATCACATGGTTCAATGAGGATATGATTGGGGATGTAGACTCTAAACGATCACCCTAGTGCAAATATTAATAATATGGAAATAGGTCTTGATCAATGACACATGTAAAACAGTGGAATTGCTTGTTGGCTCTTGGGGGAGGGGAGGGAAAGAATATGAATCATGAAAACATGGGAAAATATTCTTAATTAATTAATTTACTTAATTTAACAAAAGTTTGGCTACTAGGAGATTTATTTTTGGCTATACCAAGTCTAAGTTATGAAGAAGTTGTGTCCTGCACCCATGAAAATTACAAATAATACACAGGAAATTAATTTCATTTATTCAGTGTAGACCTTGAGGGAATTGAATGGTGCAATAGATAGAGTGCTGTGGAGGGAGTCAGGGAGATCTGAGTTCACATCCGGCCTTAGACACTTACTAGCAGTGTGACCCTTAGCAAGGTGCACAATTCTTCAGTTTCTTCAGCTGTAAAATGGGGTTAACAACCTAACTTCCAGGTTATTTTATAAAGCATTTCATAATATCAGATGCTTAATAAATGCTTCCCCCCCCTTCCTTTCTTCATTGAGGATGCATTGAATGGCAAAGAGATTTTTAATATACATCCTGAAGTAATAAGATAAGCTTCCCTTTGCTCCTTAATTATCTGTAGTTGGCAGGCTTACTTAGTTAGAAAGCATTGTGCTAATGAAGTCAAACTTATGGGCCCCATTCCCATAAGGGCTGCTTAGCCTCACTCTGACTTTACTTTTATTCAAGACCAGCTGTTTCACATGCAGGCCATTGATCTCCAGGGGATCACATAATGAGGTAGATTCAGCACAAATGAAACTCCTATTGACAAGCAGTTGTCAACATCATCTTTCCATGAGAGAGGGCATATTGTGACACTGTAGAAACCAGTGTACTTCCAAGAATTGTATTTATACAATACAGATGGTCATTTAAAGATAAAAAAAATTATATTTCACTTTGATTACATACTACATTATAGTTTAACTATGGAAGTAAGTTTTACTAGAATTTCAAAAACTAATATGTAATAAAAGTCTGTGGAAATTATAATAAGCATAAGCTTTCCAGAAAAAGAAATATACATATTAATAATTTTCTGATATTCTTGCCATATTTGAGAATGTCATGTATGAGGACTTTTTTTCATCCAAATGTTCAAATGCAAGATGGGCCAGTATCTTTTCTCCCTTTTGTTTTAAATTTCTCATCCAGCAAGTTACTAAAAGCACTTGCTTTAATTTTGTGGGAATGAAAGAGGGACATATTTTCTGAAAATTTATTATTATTGGCACTTTTATTCCTTTATTATTACCAGAGAATCAAGTTTGGAAAAGAGAATTTCAAGTTAGAACTTAGGGATCAAAATCAAAAACCTTAGTTTACAAATGAGGGAAAAGAGATCCAGAGAGGTCAAATGACTTGCCCATAGTAAAAATGGTACTGAGGTAAAGATCAAAACCAGAATCTGAGTTGAGGCCCTCTGCCTCTAATTCTAGGGTTCTCTCTACTTAATTAATCTTTCTATAAGGGCATTTAAAAAATCCTTATTAAGTTTCTTTGAAAGGCCTAAGTTGTTTTAAGGAAGTGGGAACCTACTTCATCAGTTCAGGTGAAGGGCCTAACCTCTCTCATCTGTATTTCCATGTGTCCTTTGTAGAGGAACAAACAAAAATAAAGCTTTTCCCCTAAATTAATAGGACATTTGGTGGGAGCCAGTTTAGTGCTTGAGCTACCTATCCATTTCCTGATCGAAATACTCTTTTTCAGGTGACATTTGTACTTAGTATCTTTTATACCATTTCTTATTTGCAAGTCATCATGAGTAACATGTTACATTCTACTTAGATCTGCCATGGTGCTTTCCATCATAGTCACGTGGAATTTTGATTCTTCTGAGACTCTGGTCTTCTTACTGTGATGCTTTGGGTTTTTAAAGCCTATGCCAGTGGAACACAAACTCTGGCAGGTTCTACCATGTTGCAAAGGCAGAATTGTAGTCCTGGCAATAGACTCTCTCCTCTTTGGGATACAAATTAATGAATTACAGAAAGTCTCATCATCATAGGGTGATGAATATTTTTTGGCTATGGTGACAATTTGCTAAGTGATCAAAATGCCACTCTGAGTTACCAACAGCAGAAATACTTGGTTCTTGGCTGAGCAAGAAGATTTTATTTGGGGTTTTCATTTATTCTTAAAATCCCTCTCAGTTTCTCATCTCAAGTGACAGGCTTTACCAACAATAACATTTGTGTCACCAAAGCTTTTCTTCAGGGACCAGTTGGGAATTCATGCATTTCTTGTTAGTTTCATGAGACATATTTTGGATTTTCTTCACAGATCATTTATGGATGTCAATCTAAGGATATCAGGCAATGAAACTACTGAAGATTTCCTATATTGGGCTTTTCTGTAAGCCTTGCAGTGTTATCAGCAGATACAATGGAGTATTACAGAGTTAGTAAATTAGAAGTTTAAAAAGAAGCTAATTAATGAATCATAAATGAGTTAGCATTCAACCCTCCCTTATACTTACTTATCAGTATATACCGAGAAAATGGTTATGTGACCATGCTTGAAGAATTCTAAAGTTGGAGAAATCTCCACATCTCCAGGGAGCCCATTCCGTTTTTGGATAGCTCTAATTGTTAGGAGGCATGGTTAGATGATGCATTGGACACTGCCCTGGGCTTGAAGTCAGGAACACTTAAGTTTGCCCTCAGACACATTTTAGTTGTGTGACTCTGGACAAGTCACTTAACCTCATTTCCTTCCTCATCTATAAAATGAGCTCAAGAAAGAAATGGCAAGCCACTCCAGAATCTTTGCCAAGAAAATCCAAGTGGGGGCATGAAGTGTCAGATGGGACTGAAAACAACTGAACAACAAATTACTAGAAAATTCATCTACATCTGCTTCTGTGTAAATTCTACTCATTTCTTTATGAAGTTGGGAAGGAAAAAACCGTAATCCTTCCTATTTTTGACAACTTTTCAAATACTTGAAGACAGGTATCATGTCCCAATTAAGTTAGGTGCTTAGTAAATTTTCCTTGAACAGAGTTTCTGAAAGATTCCCCTTAGTTTTCCTTCTTCAGATTTGGCATCATCATTTCCTTCAACCTATTCTCCTGGTTTCCACTCTCTTTATCTCCTAGGTCATCTTCCTATAGGGACACTTCAGTCAATAAATATAATTTCTTAGATATGGTGATCAGAGAGACATAATATATATCTCTTGGTATGTGTTCAGAACACAGTGAGTGTGGATCAAAGTGGTAAAGGATATTCCTTGGATAATGGATCATGACAAATTTAAATCTAGGCCAATTAAGAAAGACTTTTTATTTGTTCTATTTCATGTTTTTATTATGTATAGCAATTTCAATCATTACTGAACTAATTATAAGCAGAACTTTTTATTGTAAGATGATATTTTTCATTTAAAAAGAATATTTCAGCAATTCTAATTTTATGGTTTGAGGGAAGCTATAGAAATAGATCACATAATTTAAAAGTGTTGTAATCACTATAGTAAGAAAACAATTTTTTTTCCTATTACTAAGTCCTAGGGCTTGTTTCCACCAGCCCATGATGTTTATTCCTCCTCTCTCACCCACATTCTAACCCAACAATTAGCCTTTCTAAACCTAGCTTAAATTGAAGATTCCCATTTATTAATCTGTCAACACAAACACTCTGGCTGTTAATGACATAAAAAGACACTTCTATCTTCTCTTGCTAAATGTAATGTAAGAGAATGATTTCTTTTTTCCTCCTTTTCTTTCTTTCTTTCTTTCTTTCTTTCTTTCTTTCTTTCTTTCTTTCTTTCTTTCTTTCTTTCTTTCTTT